>NC_067492.1:30033911-30123526 GCF_947179515.1 Apodemus sylvaticus
CTGGAAAATATCATCCTAAGTGAGGTAACCCAATCACAAAAGAATACACATGGAATGCAATCTCTGATAAGTGGATATTAATTAGCCCAGAAGCTCTGAATACCCAAGGCACAAATTGCATAACAAATGACTCCCATGAAGAAGTATGGAGAGGGTCCTGATCCTGGAAAGGATTGATCTAGCATGGGAAGGGAATATAAGGACAGAGAAAAAGGAGGGAGGTGATTGGAGAAGGGATGGAGAGAAGAGGGTTTATGGTACATATGGGGAGGGGGGATCCAGGAAAGGGGAAATCATTTGGAATGTAAACAAAGAATATAGAAAATAAAAAATATTTAAATAAATAAATAAATAAATGAATAAATAAATAAATAAAAGAAATACAGGCACTAAATTTGATCTTTCCTAAAACACAGGGAAAACAATATTTCTGAACCAGAAATTCTCTAGGTTAAACCTAAAAGGCAGCAGAGTCCAGTTTCTGTCCACTCTCTTTGAGGAGTCTATTGCTTTTCTCATTTATACATATAAAAGATATTATCCTATTTTGCAAATGAGAAAAGATGTTTCTTAGTGACAGACAATTTGATGACACAAAACATACACTATCTCCCTCTCCATCTCTCTCTCTCTCCCTGTTTCCCCTCACAAGTGTATGTGTGTGTGTGTGTGTGTGTGTGTGTGTGTGTATGTGTGAATGCATGTACACGCATGCCCATTTTCACAAATATACTTGAGTTATGGCATATGTTGGAGATCTGCCAGGCTTTACCACTCTCCATGCCTCAAAGCATCATAATGTCTGAATATTTATTTTGTCAATTAGACTCATGAATTTAATGTGATCATAATCCCATGTCATCTTTCTTTCCCATCACCTTTCCACACCTGCTCATCCCATTCTTGCTTTCAGCCAGAACTCCCCTGATTGCATTTATGTCTTTATTTTATGTAGGTCTTCTGTAAGTAGCCATTCCTAATGTGAGCTTATGACTGTCATGACTGTTGTATTCAATAAACAGAATCACACAGATCTCCTCCCAGCCTTCTGTTCTTACAACTTTTTCACCCTCTCTTCTGCAATATTCCCTGGCATTAGTGTGACTGTCATAAGTCTTACTTAGGGCTGGGAACTCAACAATAATTTATTCTAAGCACTTTAACCAGTTAAGAGTTGTGGAGGGAGTTAGCCATCCCAGGAAGTTTATAAGATCAAGGCTTAAATCAGCAGAGCAGTTTTAGAACAATTTTTAAAAAAACAAAACAAAATCTAGCTCCTTAAGATAACTTTGAAATGTCATTTATTTGCTTTCTCTTTCTTGCAACATTGCTAACAGCTGGTGGACAGAGCATAAATCACAATCTATTTTGTGATAATTAGAAAATACTGATGTGCACTGTGTCTTCCAGCTGTGCTGTTGGTTCTTTGTCCTGGGACCTCTTCACCTTAGATGTGAAAGGCCAAGGCACTCACTTCTTATCAATAGGTTATGTCTATGTTTATTCCAACTAAAAGAAATAGTATGAAGCTAGTTGTTGATAAATGCTTATCCTGGAAATTTGAGTCTTGGAATGCTCATACATTTTTTTGTTCCCCAATTTCTTTTTAATTCACATCTTTTTAGATTGTGTCTTCTGCCAGCTCTATTTATTTACTTGTTATTGTGTTTCTGTTACTTTTGTGGTGTTTTGAGTTAATCTGATTGTACCAACATTCTCTAAGGTCAAATATAAATAGATGTGATAGAAAAATTAAGTTTATTTTTTACTGTTTGTCAGCAATAGGTATTTATTTGGGGGGGCAGATTGAAGTTAGGGTCAAGCTCTTTGGAGAAACATTTTCAGCCCTAGGACCAGGTACCTTTCATTTCTTTTTTGCACTTGTGAAGTTATAGCCCATGTATACATTCTCAGTGATTCACCAACTCAAAGTGCTTTATCACAAGATGATTATATTCTGTATTCCTTAGATGCTTTATTGTTTTACCACAGATTAAGTTTGAATTAAATATTGATGGGAACATCTTAGGTATACTTTAGTTTTTTAAAGTACATCTTAGAAAGTCACAAACAATTTTACTTATTTTCGACTAGTTCTAGTGACTACATTCCTATCATGTAGCACCATTTTCCAGGAGAGATAAAGTTTTTCTTGAGATATGCTGAAAATCACTTCTGTATAATTTATATCCATCTTAGTCATTGTTCTATTGCTGCAAAGAGACACCACGTGCAAGGTAACTCTTATAAAAGAAAGCTTGCCTACGGTTTCATAGGTTAGTCTGTTATTATGGTGGAGAGCATGGCAGCATGCAAACAGATATGATACTAGAGAAGTAGCTAACAGTCCTATGTCCTGATCTGCAGGCAGCAGAAAGAGAAAGAGCTTGGGCCCGGCATGGGCTTTGAGGCTTCCAAGCACACACTCAATGACATACTTCCTCCAATAGCCATACCTCCTGATAAGTCTAATCCATCTCAAATAACGCCACTTCCTGATGACTAGACATTCAAATAAATGAACTTATGGTCATTGCATTAATTATAATTAAAAGCAAGGAACAATAGGAAAAACCTCCTGGTGCCTAGGAATCTATGTTTTAAAGGAGCTAGAAAATCTTGAGTTTTCTTTTTAAGTTTTTTATTGAAGTCTTCGTATTAAATTGATTGTTAATTTTTATCATATTTTTCCTCCTTTAATCTTTCTTCTTTCTTCCTAGTATATATTTTTGCATTCACAAATTGAAATTGACATTCATATTATAACCAGCACATGTGCTATTTAAGCATCATTTATAGGCTTGTTCTTTTGTTTATTGATCAAAGATACTTGCTGGAGATTATGGCACCTGCTTACATTCTTTTTGTCTTCATTGGAGCTGATGCTGAAGTGTTAAAACATGTTTGTATTGTGGACACAATATTGGGTAAGGAATACCCAAATTTCTGTCTTTGTTACCATTTCAATTGCTGTGTTGAAACATGATGACCAAAAGCAACCTAGAGAGAAAAGTGATTGCTTGGCTTCCAAATCCTAAATCACTCTATGGCAAAACCAAGGAAAGAAATCAAATGGGGCAGCAACCTGGAGGCAGAAACTGAAGTAGAGGCATGGAGGAGTGTGGTTTAGGAGCTTGCTTCTCCTAACTTGCTCATTTTCTTTTCTTATAGAATCGAGAGCTTCCTGCCAAAGAGTAGCACTACCCAAAATGGGCAGATCCTCACACATCAATCACTAATTAAAACACTCAACAAGCTTGTCTACCTCCTGATCTTCTGGAGCCAATTTCTCAGTTGAGCTTCCCTCCTCTCAGAAGACTCCAGCTTGCATAAATCTGGGGTAAATTACTCTTAGCAACTTGATATACCTGATATACAAAATTTCAGTGTGAAGCCACCACCATTCCTTTCTTGTTAATCCCTAAGATTACACATTAATGTCAACATCACAATATTAAAAATTTCAACTTTTATATGTCCAGCAGTCTTCCAAAATTCAAGTAGCTAGAAACCAAAGTATTTTTTAAATATTTAAACTATTTAAAAATACGTCATAAAAAAGATTAAAGCCTCCACTGTGGGCTCCTGCAAAATGAAAAAAATAGTTAAATACTTTAAGAGGCTCCCCATAATCATAATTTGAACCAACAACACCAACTCTGAAATATAAATAACTTTTTCTCCAATGTCAAGAATTCACACATGGTATACTCTCCTTGAAAGAGCTTGATTTACCTCTTTGGCTCCACATTTTCTAGTTCACACAGCTTTTCTCCTAGGCTCAGACTTACTCCATTCCATGAATGATACTGTTTTTGGTGTTCTTCCCATGTGTGTTCCTTGCAGGAGAGACTATAGTGAAAGTGCAGACTTCCTTGTGAACAAATTGAGTGAATCCAGCTATACCACATACTGCCAATACTCAGTTGATCTCCAAGAGCCCTCCATGCCTTCAAAACCAGTATCACCAAGATCACTCTTATCCATTACCACATTTTGCTGCTTGCAAAAGGTATAGCTCTGGATCACAGCTTCTATGTGTTTGTCCTCAGGAAACATTTCCCAGAAAATTTCATCTCACTGATGCTGGTCTCTTCTTAATCACAACTGGTTAGTCAGTTCCAACTAACCAACATCAATTGGCCCAATAAGGTGATGGTTTAAACTCAGTGATGCTGGTATCTTGTTAATCAACACTGATTCTTCGAAATCAGCTGACCAGACTCTATAGATTCTTAGTTCAAAATAGCAATGGCCCCAATAGAAACTTTACATTTCTTTCTGAAAGATCACAGGTCTGGCTTCTGTCATTTACATTTCTCACAGCATTTTGATCTCCTAATGTCTCAAAGAATAGCATATTGGGCAGCACTCAATGCCTTTTTCAGCCCAAAGTCCAAAATTCCTTCTATAGCAAACTCTCCAAGAAAACAAACAAACAAACAAACAAACAAACATATCCCACCACAGCATATGAGACCTTGTCCACAAGGAATAAAGTGCTAGAGTTATTTCATCAAAGATTGTCTGAGAGCTTCTGTCATATAGAGCTGTAACACTTTGGGGAAGAGACATTATCTCCCAGAACTTTTGCCACTGGAAGCTGCTTGCATCACTTCCTGCTTGGTGTCCCAGACTCTGGCTCCTAGCTACTGCACTATGTTGGCTCAGGAGAGATCCTCCTCCCTACTGCTTAGTATCCTGCAACTCCAGGGAGAAGCCAAAGAGTACTCTTTGGGTGCTCAGGCCTTTTCAGAGACAGAACCCAGCAGATCTCCTTAGTTAGAGGTCAGTGTAGGAACTCAAGCAAGGCAGGAACCTGGAGGAAAGAGTTGATATAGAGACCATGATGGACTGTTGTTTAATGGCTTGCACATCATAGCTGGCACAGCCTGCTTTCTTATAGCATGCAAGGCCACCAGCCCCGCATTGTCTTATATCAATCACAGATTAGAAAGTGTCCTACTGGCTTGCCTAAAGCCTAATCTTTTGGAGTAATTTTTTCAATTGAGTTTCCCTCCTTTCAGATGTCTCAAGCTTCTGTCTCATTGTGATAAAACTACAGAGCACCAAATTCAAATTACTCAGGATTAAAATCTCACACCAATGTCATCTGCAGGACTTGGCAAAAGTGTGGATTGTGCCCACCTTCAAAATGTCTTAGAAACTATTGGAGCAGAAGGATGAAGTCATAGAATCCCCATTGCCAGTACATCATTTGTTGTTGATTTATTGATAGAGCCAGAATCATACTTAGTCTTAAAGAAATAATTGCAATCTAGGAGGGAAGTCAAGGGTCTAACATTAAAATTCAGGATAATATACCAAATCTGATGAAAAATTGAAAAATGCAGAAATACACAGTGGGTTTCAGTGGTCAGAGGTTGTGCAAACCTAAGAGTCAAATGTTGGAGGAGACTAATGTGAGAAAGATGGGCCAGAGAAGTAAATCTTCATATCTGTCATTATTAGATTAGAGTATATTGTTAATTTTGGATGGTAAATTAGAATGTGTTTGAATCAGTTAATAAGGATACAGTAGTTAGGCAGAAGAAAGGAAAACCACTAAAAAAAAGTCAATGACCTAAACAGAAACAGTCCTAGCAAAGGGACTGACTGGCATTGATGCTGACCATGGGAACTTGGGAGGGTCACTTGGCGACAGAAGACCAGCATGCCCAAGGACATGTCTGTATTTTGTTCTTACCTGGGAGTGTACAGAAGACACATGTGGCATCGCCTCTCTGTGGAGTGGGCAGCTGCAGTGACTGCTGGAAACAGTATTCATGAGCTCCTCTGCATCTCTTTGACAGAGGCAGCAGCCGAGCTCACACAGAGTGTTGGCCTCACTTTTATAACTCCTGTGGAAAAAGCCATCTCAGGCTGTTCTGCTCTGTGACAGAAACCATTATCTTTGTGTCTCTCTCTCAGTGCCTGTGTCAGGAAGGGTTCTCGGGGCCACCCCTCTTCCTTAAGTTCTTGGCTGTACTGAAAAATGAGAGAAAACAGGCTTGACTGATGTTTGCAGAGTTCGGTAAGGAAGATTGCTTTGCAATTTATTTCCTGGGGTCTGACTTCCAGAAAGATTGCCAAACCTTGTGGTGCCCATTTTCAGGAAACTTATTCAATGTGAGAAGTCCCAGAGTGTCCAAAATGCTGAGGAAATTGGTGATACTACTCAGAAATCAGAGAATGCAGGGGGGCAGTGATCTTGAAATAATACCTTACACACAATGCCCAAAGTTTATACCAGACATTTCTCAAATAACATCCAAACAGGCTCGCTTTTCCCTGCTCCCTTGATGAAAGAGAGAAATGTGAGATAGGGCTGGGGAGGGATTCACTATAGCTGTGGAGACAGCAACAACATTTTACTCAAATCAACACTATGTGAATGCTTAGTGTTCTAGAGATGCTTGAAATGGGAACAACTACTCCAAGAGTATTTTTACACAATAGATGCTTGTGATGTTTAATGTATATCTTGCACACTGACTTAATTTCTGCTTTTCCTTTCTATTTCCCTCCTTATTAACACTCTCACATATTCATATGCCAAGTAATGGCATCCTTGGGGTGAAATCAAGTGACAGGTAAACACGGATGTTCAGCCTTGTGATGGTGCCGATGTATGGGAGTAGTGATGTACAGAATTTCAGCGAAGGACTTTGTTCTGTGTCTTCATATAAAAGCATTGTCTTAACCCTGCTCTTTTCTTCAGGCTTCTGTAGCTATTTAATGCCATAAGTATGAATATTAGAGTAGATACTCATTTTCTCTAATTTTACCTTTATAAAATTGGAGAAAAAGTCACCAATCAAGACAAGCTTTGAGAAGCTATTAATATGTCTAAGGCACAGTGGTATCCTAAGGAGATTTAAAAAAAAATGAGCTACTGTGGGACACTGACATATTTTAAGATTCTTAAAACTGAGAATCAATTGTTATCTTTAATCTCAATTTAGCACGATTAATAAAAGACTAATTGTTGAGTTCTGAGCTAAAAAATGTCATCTAAAATCACTAACAACACTGAATCAATTGAAAACTGTGACATACGATGTGGTAATAGCTTCAGAATTCATGTTGAAACTACTTCTAAAGTTTAATTGCTCAGCAGGGTCATAAATTCAGGGATTCCTACTGCCGAACTTGAGGTTTCATAATTCACTAACAGCGTGGGACTCAGGAAAATCCTCTACTTAGGATTAGACATTTCATAATTAAAGATACCAATGAACATCCAAAAGGAGAAACACATAGGATAATATCCTGCTCTAAGACTACTCTAATAAAGACCAATATCTCAATGTCCTAAATAATGAAAGTATTTATCAAATTTCTAGAGACTGGGACATCCAAGGTCAAGATGGTGGCAATTGTACTGATAATGAGAATATACTTCCTACTTTGCAGTTGATAGATTCTCAGTGTATTTTCATGTGGTAGAAAAATAATTAGTTCTCCAGGCTTTTTTCCTGAAGGAATGATCCTCAAATAGATGTTAAAGGAACCAGCTTCAAATATTCTTATGAAGTTTAGTTTTTCAATATATGTATATTGAGTCACAGTACTGCTTTTATATTTTTTTCCCATCTAAATTCACCTGTTAACAAAGTTTTTGGAAAACTAAGGCAAGAAGAATGCTGTGAGTTCTAGTCCTGCCTAGGACACAAGGTAAGACTCTCTTAAAAACAGGTAACAAAAAACATTCTATAATGAAGTGAGTCGTAATTTTTTTCCAGTTTTCCAAAACCAGCTTGTATCCAAGTATTCATTCAGTGTTCTGGTAATAATAACCAAGAGTGATCATCAAACCATACAGTTTAAAAATTGCCCAGCTCCATAAAATGGCCCCTTCCATCAAAGCCCAGCCACAAGTTTGAGGTACCCAGTACATCTGACCAAAGGTCTGTGATTTGGCACTTGCTATGATTTCCTCCTTCCTGATATAATTCTGTAAAATGTCTTTGACTTCCATTAACCAGCTTATTAGAGGATTCGGGTAACTGTGCAGTAAAGCAGCCTAAAAAGCTGCTAAGTGGTGGAGCTTCTGAACCTGTAGAAGTGGGCTGTATTGTGCTAATGGAATGTACAATTATCATCCCATACACCCTCTGAACGCTTTTTGGGGGCTCTAAGGGGTTCCATTGTATAAGAATGATTGATTATGGCATGACTCATCAGTGTCGTTCTCCTATTCAACTTGTCTCTCCTTGTAGAGCTTCAAAGGTATGGTAGAGCAAAAATTTCCAAACTAGTAGCTACACGGTGGGTTTTTCTGGAAACCAGTCAGTAACTCAGTATTTTGAAGACATGTAGGAGTTACCTTCTCAGCACCAACACAGACATATTTTTAAGGAGTATATTATATCTAAGAGAGTCTCATTTTTTGCTTTTGTTCAAGTTTCAAAATATCTCTTGCAAAATATGTGTGTGATTATGTGTGTATGTTTGTGTGTGTGTGTATGGTTTATTTACATGTATGCCTTTATGACACATAATCACAATTTGTCTAACAACATCTTGAATCAGTTAATGTTCTCTATCTCTTTTCTCTTGTATGTGTAAACTTTAACTTAAAAATCATTGTAAATAATAACCAACCCATAGTGAAATTAACCAACTCCAAAGTATATGTATCTCAACAATTTTCTATACAATTAAGAGGGAATTTGAAAAACTCCAGTGCAAAGTTGCACAGCTTGAGAGTGGTTCATCCTATTGGATACTTTCTGAACCTCTCTCTCTCTCTCTCTCTCTCTCCTCTCTTTCTCTCTCTCTATCCTCTCTCTCTCTGTGTCTCTGCCTTTATTTTGTTGTATAGTTTATGCTTTTGTTTTTGTTTTATTTCATTTATTTTATATCCTGATCAGTTTGCACTCCCTTATCTCCTCCCAATTCACTCACCTACCTCACATTACTAACCCCAACTCGTTCTCTTCGGTCAACTATGATCTATCAAGTTATAGGAAGGCCAGGCACATTGTCTTCTATTGAGGATAGAGGATACCCACTATCAGGACACGGTTCCAAAGGCAGGGAACAGAGTCAGATACAGCCCATGCTTTCACGGTTAGGAATCTCACAAGAAGACCAAGTTACACAACTGTAACACAGATGCGGAGGCCCTAGATCAGAACCATGCAACTTCCCTGGCTGGTGATCAGTCTCTGGGAGTGACTATGGTCTAAGATTAGTTGATTTTTGTGGATTTTCTTGTAGTGTCCTTTTCTCCTCTAGCTCCTGTAATCCTTCCTTCCCCTCTCTTATGGTACGTCCACAAACACTACCTAGTATGGTTGTCTCCATCTGTTTCCATTAGTTGCTGGATAAAGTTCTCTGATGACAATTGGGCTAGCCAACAATCTATCAGTTTAACAGAATATCATTAGGAATTATTTCAATGACTTTTTCCATTCATATTTCTATCATGAGTTTTTGGGCTGCCTTGCCTGTGTTTCCTGACTTGGTAGGGTCAGGGGTGGGCTTGCTATCATGCCATGGATCTCAAGCTGGACTGGTCATTGGTTGGTCATTCCCACAATTTCTATATCACCTTGATCTCAGCACATTTTGTAGGCATGGCAAATTTTAAGTCAAAGGTTTTGGAGCTAGGTTCTTGTCCTAATCCCTCCAGTGGAAGTCTTGCCTTGTTATAGGAGATGGCCATTTTTCTCCATAAGTCCCATTACTAGGAGTCTTAACTGGGGGGGGGGGTCACTGTCCTAGATTCACAGGAGTTTCCATTGCCATAGGTTTATAGCTCATCCTAATCCAGTTGTCTCTCAGTACTCTCTACCTCTCTCCTAACTGAAAATGATTCTACCCCTACCCACATCCTGTCTCCTTTCCTCATCAACTTGTGGTGTGTATTATTTTTTTCATCTCAGTGAGATTCAAGTATCTCCCACTTGGTCTGTCCTTGTGACTTAGCTTCCATAGGTGTGCGAATTGGAGCATGGTTATCCTTTACTTTATGGCTAATATCCACTTTTAAGTGAGTACATACCACATTTGTCTTTTTTGGATCTGGGTTTCCTCATTCAGGATGAATTTTTCTAGCTCCATCCATTTGCTTGTAAGTTTCTTGATGGCATTGTTTTTAATAGCTAAGTAATACTCCATTTTGTAAATATCCCACATTTCCTTTATCCATCCTTTGATTGAGGGTTATCTAGGTTGTTTTCAGTTTCTGGTTATGACAAATAAAGCTGCTACAATTGAGCAAGTGTCCTTTTGGCATGGTGGAGGGTCCTTTGAGTAGATACCAAGGAGTGATATAGATAGGTCTTGAGGTAGACTGATTACCAATTTTTCTGAGAAACTACCATATTGATTTCCAAAGTTTGTACTCCCACCAGAAGTGGAGGAATGTTCTGATTTAGCCACATCCTCACCAGCATGAGATATCACTTGTATCTCTGATCTTAGCCATTCTGACAGGAATAAGATGGATGGAATCTTAGTGTCATTTAATTTGCACGTCCCTGATGGCTAAGGATGCTGAACATTTCTTTAGGTGTTTATTAGTTAGTATAAAGTTCTCTTTTGATTTTTATGGTTAGATCATATGTACCCCATTTTTATATTAAAATATTTGATTTGTGATGTCTAGTTTCTTGAGTTCTTTATATATGTTGGGTATCAGTCCCTTGTCAGATATGGGGTTGGTGAAGATGTTTTCCCATTCTGTATGTAGGTTGTAATTTTGTCCTTTTGACAGTGTTCTTTGCATTACAGAGGCTTTTAAATTTCATGAGATTCCACTTATTATGTTTTTCATCTTAATGCCTGTGTAATTGATGTTCTGTTCAGGAAGTTGTCTCCTATGCTAATGCATTCATCAACGCAAAATTATTTCGGGATTATTTTTTCTAATTTCAGTCTTTGGTAAACAAGCTAGAAAGAAGAGAAAGATGTTATCAATATTAAAAAGACTTATGAAATATTCTAATCAAAAATGTAAAATGTGAAAATATTTCAATGAAAGTGACATCATATCATATATTATGTCTTTGGATAAATAACTCCAAATTAAAGCACACTGTGTGCTTACACTAAAACTCCAAGTTTTTAAGGTCTCTTACATTTCTTGTTTAGATATTTCCAAAATGTTGATTTTAGAGCAGTAAATGTTTAATCAGAAATTCTTTTTTGGGGAGGCACAAGCTGTTTCCATATAGATATGGTGACTAGAAAACATTCTTAAGGTATCATTTTCCAGTTATTTAAATGGAGTTTAAAATCCATATTGAAGTTCTATTAACCTGTCAATTAATATAATAATTAACTCATTACCTTAATGGTACTATAATTATCTGTTAGCAATGATTGCTTTTTAATTCTTCCAAAGTCAAAGTCTAATGATTTTATTTATGCTTCCCATAAGTAATTTTCTTACTATGTCCTTTCCCCTCTGCAGGTTAAAAGTGCAAAACGGAGAATCTCTATGATGTATTATCTAATCCCTAGCCCACCAGATAGTTTTCTGGCACTAGTTTGCCTCTAATAAGAAAGTACAAGAGAAGGTGAAAAAGGCAACCTTTAAGTAGTATTTCACCTTACTGTGTCTATTTCCTAACTTGGGATAGAATTCACTCTTGGTGGGTAGGGGTGGGGATGTCTTGGGTTCTAACGTACCACTGTTTCTAGGCAGGTTAATCAGCTATGCCACACACACACACACACACACACACACACACACAAGTCTGATGGATTCATAGATTCCAGGTAGATTTCTGAAAGCAACTTTCATCTGCTTGCTTCTCAAACACTTAAAGCATTGACAATTACAACACTGCATCAGTTTCCAGTTGCATCAACATATGTAACATACATACAATTTTCATATATGATTTATCGATAAGGCTAGTGATCAGAGGATTAATTCCATTGCTTCATACGAAGCAGTAAAGTAGCTTAGCAGGAAGATGGTACAGTGATTCTATAGCTTTTATAGCTCTTTCAGAATGCCAGGGGTCAAGTCACAGAGTCCACAGGGTAGCTCAAAGCCTTTTTGTATCCCCAGCTGCAGAGTATCTGAAATCTTCTTCTGTCCTCTTCAGATACTGCACATGCATGTAGAGTATAGATGAAATATTCTGGAAGTCATCCTTGTGTGTAAAATTTAATTACCCAAAATAAGAGAGGGGAAGGGGGACAGAGGATGGCTTAGGATGGCAGTTCAGCAATAAAATGCATTCTAACCATGGACATTGCTTTGGTTGCCATCCCTAGCAGCATGTAAAAATGTAGGGGGGAAAGAAAGGCAATTCCCTAACTATTTATTAAGTTTGAATTTTAACATAAAGTAATCGTAATGTGTGGGAGAGACCAACCAATGTTTTGTTCAACTTGATGCCCCCGGGCCATGTGATGGAGGCCTGGCCAATACTGAGTAGATGGCCTGAGACCAGAGCTTGGAGATCTGCTTACAGTTTTCAAAACCCACTTTAATGAGTTTCAAAGGTTCAAACTCCCTTCTAGTCTATCACCCATCAGAGGTAGTGGGAAAGAGAGATTAATTAATAGAGCAAGTGGGATCCAGACCTGTTCAGAAATAGTTCTTTGGGGCAATTCCAATCTTTGTTGTCAGCAGTCCAGTTCTCTAGCAAAACACCAACACGAATCAGCAGAGTTGGTCTTTTCCACTTGGCAATCACCATTCAAGAATCAGCAATGACAATGTAATCCAGAAGTCATGAGACTCTGCCAATCGGTCCAAGTCAGTGGAAGCAGCAAGAAGATGCCGGAATATCACTTGAAGCTCTTTTGTGAGTTACTCTGTATGAAGTTACAAATGAAGACCAGCAATTCAAGGCAAGGCATTCCAATGCCAGTCTGTGAGGTCATAGTTATATTCTTTCTGAACATCACATGCCTGCTTCAGCAAAACATCCTTTCACCTGTCTGGCCCAGAAAATCGTCATATGATATAACTAATTGTCCAAAGAAACTAGAAATTCCTACTTTTTAATAGCCCAGGGTAGAATCACACACAGACACAGGGTAGAATCAAACACAAGTGACAAAAATGTCAGTAAAATGATTGCTAATGATATTGTACTCTACTCATAGATAGGTGTCTTGTCCAGATACCATCATAGAGGCTTCCTCTAGCAGCAAAGGGAGTGAGTGCAGAAACTTATAGCTAGACATGATGAGTGCAGAAACTTATAGCTAGACATGATGTAGTCATTAGTCATTGGGGAGGCAGAGAGAGAGAGAGAGAGAGAGAGAGAGAGAGAGAGAGAGAGAGAAAGAAAGAGAGAGAGAGAACTGGAAATGTCTATATGGTCCCTTCCCACAGATATCAGGGAACCCAATGGAGGGGGAAGAGAAAAGATTGTAGAAGTCAGAGAAAATGGGGGATTCCAGAAGTACATGCCTGAATGACTATTGGATTGCCTCATCTAGTGTCAATATGAGGGTCTTATTCTATTGTGCTTTTCCATGTTTGGTTGTTGTCTCTCATAAGCCTGTTCCATTCTGAAGGGAAATAGAGAGGAAAAGTGTATCTGGAGAAGAGGGTCCATGGAAGGAGAACAGTGATTAAGACACTAATAATAATAGAAAAATTTTTATGATTGTTCCATATGTTTTAATCCATGAGGTTGTAGTGGGCCACAGTATATCGATCTTTAAGTAGAAAAGTGTCAGTATTAATTTCTCCAACTCAAAGAAGCAAACAACTTTATAGTAATTGGTTTCTTCCTACAAAGCTAGATGTTCTAATACCTTGTTTCCCCCTTGTTTAAGAAACCTTTAGCGCAGTTCTTCTGTGTTTAATCAGGTCTTTGCCCTGGGTTATCTTAAGAACGGGAACATTTTTGGTGTCTCAATTAAGATTTCTTAGTGTCAGTTAGTAACAATTTGGTTCTAACAGCAGCTAAACACAGATGTTTTCATGAAGTGGACCGTTTCCCCTGTTCATTAAGTGGCAAGTGAATGGCTGTTGGCGAGCCTTAAGTTAATGAAGGAGCTCCACATGACCACCTGTACACTAATCACAGAGAAATGTGGTAGAAGAATGGAGTAGACCTTTATGAGCTGTGTTGGGGCATGCCTCCCTTGGAATCTAGTTTCCTATTAAGTAGCAGGTCACAGGGTCACAGGTACCCAAGAGTTAATAAAGATTCATTAATACTTGGAACTTGTATTACAAAGTTCCTTGGGAGCTTATTTTCTGTAGTCTTTAGGTTGATTGGACTTTTATTTGCTACAGAGTGAACTTAGAGAAAAATAAATTAATAGTCCAAAAACCATTTATGCCAAAACAAATGCAAGTGAATATGCAGTAGTTCTTGCATAGAGACAGAGATGGATGTGACAACTCCTCCAAAATTGGTTATAGTCAGTATTTATCAGTGGCCTTCATATATGTCAATAACTAACATTGATTTCATTAGCAACACACTTCATATTTGCACAGTTAAAATGATGTCAGAGAAACAATGCTGATATTCAATAAAAAGCTCTCATTTATCAAATGAAATTACCCCAGGGGAGAAAAACCACTCAAATTCAGGTATCCATTTCTGAGCTGTAATTTTTCATATGAAGAAATATGAGGTCAAATATATAAAACATATTTTAAGAGATATTCTCCCTACCACTCTCTAGCTCTCTCTCTCCCTCCCCCCCCCTCTCGTGCTTCTCTGTCTCTATCTCTGTGTGTGTGTTGTGTACTCTAATTAGAAGCTATAGAATTTACTGAAGTTAAGCTTCTGATCATCTATTCTGCATCTATCATGTGTAGTCTTTTACAAAGCTTTCTGCTCAAGTCAGAGCAGCCATTTTCCTTTCTATGGTGTACATTTCAAATCTGCTTTCTAAAATTCAAAATTATTATCCAAATTTCTGTGAATATGAAGGGAAGGTATGAACACTCACAAAAGATTTAATCAGGTAAATTTTGTTTAATATGGCAAAACTTCATGCCTTCTTTCAAAGACAACCTTTATAAAAAAAAAAAACAGATCAATGATGTAGGACAATAATTGCACATAGCCCCATATGTCTAAGAACATCTGTCAATGAGATACTTATGAAGCTGGAAGAGGAGGATTCAACATCTGAAACCAGCATGGATACTATAGTGAGTCCATGAATAATCTAAGCATCAATGCTGTATCTCTCTCTCTCTCTCTCTCTCTCTCTCTCTCTCTCTCTCTCTCTCTCTCTCTCTCTCACACACACACACACACACACACACACACACACACACTGTCTCTCTCAATACATATACATATATATGTATTTAGCTCTGATATAGATATATTCAAAATAGATAAGATTTAGCTTTGATCATTTGATCATGAGCCTAAGCTCAATAACATATTTGTGTGATCTCCTTTGGTTGATTGAAGACAATGGAATCTAATTTTTGAGGAGTGTTCTTACTTCCTTATTAGGCACGTGTCACCATTTAATGTTCACTGTCAAAAATGCTCCTCAAGCTTTCAGAGCTCTTCTGTGTTCTCTCTGTGGGACTCAACATTGAAGATTAGCAGTCAAAGCACAATATAAGGACAGTCATGGCCAATAGTAGAAATACACCTTCTGACCCATTAAAGACATTTATCCCTAAGATCATTATCCATGAGATTAGTGAAGGACATTCCCTCTGCAGGGTTCTTTCTGTGGAGAACAAGCCTCTGCCACACTACTGTGCACTGAGAGAGGGTTGGAAACCCTCAAATGATAAATGTAGGTGCCATGTCTGAAGTGTCATTCATGGCTGCTGCTTTGCCAGCAAAGATAAAAACTGGTCATTCACTAAGTGGTTTTATTTATAAACACAGCTTATCTTGCTGAGGCATCGCTTATCTATATACTTTTCTTCTGCACAGAGCCATTAAATATGCCTACCTGTGTTGGGGATTGGTTCCAATACTTTGATTTCATTGGAAATCTGTGTGTCCAAATTCTGAATGCCCTTGTCCCCAGTTGGTTTTTGATCGATCAGTAAAGATGACAGCAGCTAAGGGCTGGGCAAAAGGAGACAGGGAAGGATCCTTAGGTTTGTGGAGGCTAAGATGTGGAAGAGAGGAGAACAGACAATTGCCATGACTCATGTTTAGAAGTGCCCTGCCTTTGAGATAACCAAGGCATTTTAAAATTAATTGCTGTGTGTGTGTGTATGTGTGTGTGTGTTTGTGTATGTGTGTTTGTGTGTATGGGTGTGTGTGTTTGTGTGTGTGTGTGTGTGTGTGTATGTGCGTATGTGCGTGTGTGGGTTTCTTTCCTTGGCAAATCCAGATAGCTCTTGGACAGGTGCACACATAAGAATCACCAGGAGCCAAAGCAGTGTGGTAAACTCACTGCTTAAAGCGATGACCAATATGCCAGCTGGAATTTGAGTTGTTATTATAATTATCGGAAACAGAGTTTGCTCTAAAGTCTTTACCATAAAAGTTAAAGAAATTGTCCTAATGTGAGTTTTCAACAAATCATATTAAGACTCTAAAGAAAAATGCTACATTTGATATGTTATTTTTCTCACATTTATTCCTTAAACAGGTCAAAGCCTGCTACTTGGTAACATGAAGATCAAGTATTCATGCTTTCTTTCAAAACTGACAGTGGAGCTATAACATCAAGAGAACACACCTACAATATTAATTTCAATAGTTTACCCATCAAGACATTGTTCATTTGCTTACTCACATAGTAATCCAAAGTTCATTTTGAATACCAAGTTTTATAGAAGGGATAGGACTCCTGAGTCCATTTTAATATGAAGCACACACATATTAAATATGTGCATCCTGAAAAGCTCTATGCTAGACCTCAGACATTTGTAATTGGTGAGGCTGGAGCACATACCTCACATAACCCCTTACTGAAGTCACATATTAATTGATTTTTAATTGCTACTGGTAAATGAAGCAGGTACTATCCTGGTGAGCAGATGCATTATTTTATAGAAATTTGTTGAGTTTTTGAATTGTTTGAGTTTTCCTATCATCTCTTGGAGTATAGTGGTATGATAATAGGGGCAGAATTAACCTAATAGAAAAGGTCAAACACTTAATGAAAGTAAATCTATGAAGGCTAGATTGTACATGGCTAGATAGATTTCATTGTGGCATAATTGTCATCAACATTAATTAAGTAAAAGAAACATATTTAAGTAAGAACTGTGAATGTGTGATATGAAGGAAAAACATCAGTGGGAACAAGCCTGTAAGGAGAAATTCTCTGTGGTCTCTGCTTCAGTTCCAGCCTCCAGGTCCTTCCTTGGCCTGAATTATTTCCTTGCCTTCATGGAGTGATGGACTGTGCTTGTGACTGGTAAATCTAATAAATCCTTTACTCCCTAACTTGCTTTTGATTTTGCTCCTTTACAACAACAAATGAAGAAAACTAGGACACTAATTCATACATATTTCTTTCTAAATATACATACATATAGGTGCAACCTGTCTCTGTTGAAATGAATGTACATTCACTTCTCAAACTCTAATCAATAATATATATGTACATATATACATGCACATGCTTAGCATTGAATATTCTTCAAATATAAATATCCCATTTGATTGTCATTGAATAATTTTCTCTTAAAAATTCTTGTAAAATTATTCTTTTTATGACAAAACAAATTTATTCTTTTTTATTGAATATATTCTTCATTTACATTTCAAATGTCATACCCCTTTTTGGTTTCACCCCTCCCCCAAAACCCCTAACAAATCCTCCCACCACCTGCAATCAAAAATATACTCTTCCACAAAACCCACTCCCATGCACACCCGCTCAATTTCCCCACGCTGGGCCATCTATTGAGACTTCACAGGACCAAGGACCTCTCCTCTCACTGATGCCTGACAAGGCATTCTTCAGCCATTCTTTTGGCTGGAGCCATGTGTACCCCTTGGTTGATGGCTTAGTCCCTGGGGGCGGGTCTGGTTGACCAACATCATCTTTCTTCCCATAGGACTGCAACCCCCACCCCCCAGATCCTCCAGTCTGTGCTCCAACTCCTCCATTGGGAAGTCTGTGCTTAGTCCAATGGTTGGTTGCTAGCATCTGCCTCTGAATCTGAAAGGCTCTGGCAGGGCCACTCCAAAGACAACCATAACAGGCTCCTTTGGGTATGTACTTCTTGTCATTCATAGTAGTTTTAGGGTTTGGTGACTGTTTATAGGATGAATTCCCAGGTAGGACAATCTCTGGGTGTCCTTTCCTTCAGTCTCTGCTCCACAGTTTTTCTCCATAAGTGCTCCTATGAGTATTTTGCTCTCTCTCTCAGAGGAACCAAAGCACTCCCACTTTGGCCTTCCTTTTTCTTGAGCTTCCTGTGGTCTGTGAATTGTAACTTTTTTAATGCGAGCTTTTAGGCTAATATCCACTTATCAGTGACTACATACCATGTGTGTTCTTTTGTAATTGAGTTACCTCACTCAGGATGACACTTTCTAGTTCCATTCATTTGCCTAAGAATTCCATGTATTCATTGTTTTTTATAGCCGAATAGTACTCCATTGTGTATATATACCACATTTTCTGTAAAGGACACTATCAATAGGACAAAATTGCAACCAACAGATTGGGAAACGATCTTTACCAATCCTACATCCGATAGAAGGCTAATATCCAATGTATGCAAAGAACTCAAGAAGTTAGGCTCCAGAGAGTCAAATAACCCTATTAAAAAATGAGGTACAGAGCTAAACATGGAATTTTTAATTGAGGAATATCGAATAGCTGAGAAGCACCTAAAAAATGTTCAGTATCCTTAGTTATCAGGGAAATGCAAATCAAAACAACCCTGAGATTCCACCTCACACCAGTCAGAATGGCTAAGATGAAAAACTCAGGGGAAAGCAGATACTGGAGAGGATATGGAAAAAGAGGAACACTTCTCCATAGATGGTGGAATTGCAAGCAGGTAAAACCACTCTGGAAATCAGTTTGGTGGTTCCTCAGAAAATTGGACATAGTACTACCTGTGGACCTAGCTCTACCACTCCTGGGCATATACCCAGAAGGTGCTCCTACATGTAATAAGGACGCATGCTCTACTATGTTCATAGCTGCCTTATTTATAATAGCCAGAAGCTGGAAAGAACCCAGATGTCCTTCAACAGAATGGATAGAGGAATTTATTCTTAATAAGGTTCATATTTCTTTCTTTTTATTTTACTTATTTTTATTAGATATTTTCTTTACTTTCATTTCAAATGTTATCCTCCTTTCCCCTTTGAAAACACTCTATCCCATCTCTTCTTCCCCTGCTCACCAACCCACCCACTCCCACTTCCCTGTCCTGGTATTCTTCTACACTGGATCATTGAGACTTCACAGGAACAAAGGCCTCTCCTCCCATTGACGTCCAACAAGGCCATCCTCTGCTATATGAGGCTGGAGCCAAGGGTCCCTCCATGTGTACTCATTGGTTGGTGGTCTAGTTCCTGGGAGCTCTTGGGGTACTAGGTGATTCATATTGTTTGTTGTTCCTTGTATGGGGCTCCTTCGGTTCTTTCTCTAGCTCTTCTTAGTGTTTGCCAAGTTTCCTATATAATATAGTATAATAAAAAACAGATTTTTTTTCAAGACAGGGTTTCTCTTTATAGCCCTGGCTGTATTAGAACACACTCTGTAGACCAGGCTGGCCTTGAACTCAGAAATCTACCTGCCTCTGCCTCTGCCTCCCAAGTGCTGGGATTAAGGGTTTGTGCCACCATAGATGCACCAATATCCAAAAATCAATTCAACTTTAAAGAACCTGAAATGGTATTCCCAGTGAGATCATTTTAAATTCATGAACAATGAGCCATTTAACACTCATATAATTCTTTAAAAATTTATAGGTAGTTAAATAAGTATAAATATCTGCAAGTATTATGCATCAAGTTCTACAGTCTAAAATTCATGTGTTCTATTTTTATATGCTGAATACTTTCTGCATTCCAATATTTTAAATTGCAATTATAAGTTGATACTCAGTTAATAATGCCTTCTTCTATGTATTAATTTTATTCTAAGTATACATTGCCTCTGACTCCTAAACAACATGAAGAGAGAAAATTTAAAATATGAACAATAGTGAATTCAATCAATTTTCAGCAACATATATTAAGGAATTCCTTAGCATATTTTTTTCTCATTAGGTAGTAGTTATCACTAATGCATTTTTCATATATGAGTAGATTCTATATCACAGTAAACCTCACCATTTAACTATAATCAAATATGATGTAAAATCAAGTTGAATGGTTTTATTAAAAACAAACAAAAGGACAGTAACAAAATTTGACAAAAATGCAAACATAAAGTTTTTTGTAATATACTGGGTTATAAGGGTATAATCAGTATAATCATCATAATAAAGTGAATGTTCACTAAAGATGTTAACAGTTTGATCTAGCAATATCACTCTGTGTTTATTTTCAGAGAATGTACTACTGGTTGCAGAATGAAAATAGGCTAGAGATATGGCTCAATATTTATGAGTAGTTATTGCTCTTGTAGAGGACCCTGGTTCAGTTTGCAGCACCCAGAACTGAATGTTCATAATGTCCTGTAATTCCAGCTCCAAAGAGAAACAATTGCTCTCTTCTGGCCCCTGCAGACACTGCATTCACAAGGATTGTCCTAGGAACAGATGTATAAAGAACTTAAATTCCATAATTTAATCAATGAATAAAGACAATATGATAGAGCATACTTAATATGTATATGTACTATATAAAGCAACTTAATTAACATGACATACTTTGTATAAGCTAAAAATATATTTCCTGTGCCAAGCACAGAAAGGCAAATATGTGCTTATGGGCAGCCTTTAAAAATATTGAACTCACAGGATCTGAGAGCAGAATGGTAGCTGTCAGGAAGTAGGAAGGAGAGGAAATAGAGAATGACAGGAAATTTGTCCACAGCAACAGAATTTCAGTAAGGATGGATGAATGAGTTATAAATAAAAATGATTAAAATTTTAGAAAAATATGACAAAGAATCAGCAACACTAAAATCAACAAATGAATCAAAGAAATAAAAGTAAGTATCTATAAGGTTATAGGCAATTATACATATTATAATATGTAAATCTATAATAAACATATATATGTGTGCATGTACTTAACTTTAAATTTATTTTTACTTTTCCTTTTTATTAACCATAAATTCTTTTCTCATTCAACACCTTATGGAAGCTTCCTTTCAGTCTTCTCCTCCTAGTTCCTACCCAGTCTCCTCTTTAACACAGTTCTACTCATTTTTGACTCTCATTAGAAAAGAACAGGTTTCGAAGACGTTAAAAACAAAACCAAAATATAACAAAATAACATGTAGTAAGATAAAAAAAACAAAACAAAACTATCATTTGAAGTTGGACGAGCCAAACCAAGAGAAAAATAAAGGAGCAGCAATAGAACGACCCAGAATCAAAGACCTGCTCATCCACTCATTCAGGAATTACAATCAATCAATCAATCAATCAAACTATCAAACAACTAACAGAAAGTTATAAAGATATGTAGAAGGCCTGGTGCAGACCTGTGTTCCTGTGTAGGCCTTGTGGTCGCCACTTGAGTCTCTGTGAAGTCATATGAGCGTTGCACAGCTATTTAGAAGAACTTGTCTTCTTCTGTTCCCTGTCCACTCTTTCTCCAACTCCTGCCTCCTCTTCTGCAGGGGTTCCCTTCTCTCTGAAAAGTATTTGATGGAGAAATCTCATTAAGAGCTGTGTGTTCTAATGTATCTTCTCTCCCTTCACACTCTCTCTCTGTGTGTGTGAATGTGTGTGTGTGTGTCTGTATACTATCTGATTGTAGGTTTCTGTATTGGTGCCCATTTTTCGCAGAAGGAAGCCTGTCTAATGGTGGCTGATTAAGGTGATCTGTAAGACCAGCAGTATTTAGTTTAACCCTGGATCTCTAATTCTTTGTTATGCAAGCAGTGTGAGGTATGGGTACCATCTCATGGAGTGGCCAAAATGTTTATATCACTATTGTCCGGGCATATTTTGCAGGTAGGACAGATTATAGATCGAAGGTTATTTGGTTCCCATGTTTTTTTTATGTTTTCTTTTTGTACTTTGCAGAATACCTTTCTGTGTTATAGATATTAGAACATGAACATGAAGGTTCTAGATCGACCTCTGAATGCTAAATGAATTGTGAACATGTCTTCAACAACAGGGCCTTGGTGTCAGTTTGTAAAATGCTACTTATCTTGGCAACAAATATAAATAGGTGTTCTTATCTTTCTAAAACTGCATATTAGCTGGGTTGAAAGGAGAACTTTTGGACTACCCAAAGTCACTGCCTATATATGCAGAAATCTACAAACAGTGCTAAGAAAGACTTAGCAAGTCTGTCTTAGACTTGTCAACGTACTGGCAGAAAGTTTAGTTAATGTTGCATGTGGGAGAAACAAACAGACAAAGCAATTTGTCCCCTTAGATTTAATGAGAAGGGCCTATAAACTGTCAAATGACAGAAGGTCTGTAAATTTTATTACATAGAAATATATTTCCAAACCTAGACAAGCAGCATAGACATCTGGGGGTTAGAAAAAGGCAGTAAGTTGTAGAGAAATTAGAAAGCGAGTTTCATTTCCCAAGTATGGTAAATTTGTGAGAATATAAAAATAAAGAGAAAATGATGGAAGATAATGTAATTATTAAGTTGTATGTATGCAGACTCATCTTGGCATAGTTTCCAATTTACTAGTAAATGTTTTCCCTCTGTGAGAAAAAAATAAGTGCAGAGGAGCAGCTTTAACATCCAGGAGAAATTTATGCTTCATATGATTTATATTTATATGATTTTCTACAATTGCCTTGAGCTCAGGATACTCTGTAGAGCTGAATGACACTTTCCACCCGTGCATTCTGGTTTTCTTCAGGATGAAATAATGACAGATAGAAACACATCAGGGTCATCTTTGGGTTCCACGTTCAATTCTCTTCTATTTTCATCATACCTGGATGTCCTTTCTCAGTTCTTTGGCAAGGGAATTCTACTTAGGTAGCTGAGGGCAACTGTAAGCCTCTTAGTAATCCCTACCTCTTAACCTAATGACCATAGAACCAGACTTGGGAATATTAGCTGAGCCGTGCTAGCATGATCTCCTTGTATCTCTACTCTATTATCCGCTTTCTATTTCCTGCAGGAAAACCATTGTCGAGAGCAGGGATGTATTATAAAAATGTATTAACAAAACAAGGAATCTGTAATGCTGCTTTTTATAAGCTAAATACTTAGTAGGAAAGTGCTAATAAAGAACCCCCACCTGCTCTTATGTATGAAAGGACCATTGTGTGAAATCACCAACTCTAAAGAACTGTGTTTGAAAGAGCACACCTTTAGCTATAGTCTTTTAAGGGTCTTTAAAAGAAACAAGTGAGTTTAGTTAACATGTTAAACACAAAAACATTCTGTTACTCATTTCTGCTAACAAAGTATTCATAAACTTTGAGTTCTATAAATAATATTTTTCATAAAATATCTCTATTACAAGCTTATCACTGGTTTTTACTCAGTGGCTTATTTGAAATAAACTTTTCATTTTTATCTAAGGAAAACTATTAAAATATAAATAACTGGAAAGATATGAAAAAAGGCATTTTGTTCTGATTGGATGTGAAAGAAAGTTTAAATGTACTGAGTAAAGTCACTTTTAAAGGATCAAATTTTGCCTGAGTATAGTATATTGGTTTATTTGGTGTTTATTAACCATCTAGAGCATCTATCTGCAACTCTCTGTCCCTTGTGCTTGGTATAACAGAACTTTTCATTTTTAAATTTGTTTTGGTTTTGTTTCATGTATTTTTTAAAATGTAAAACATAAATTTTACTCTGATAATCTGTTAAGTTATATTTTCTATAGATGAGATTTACAAGACAAACAGAATTCCCTTGGATTCCGATATATTGTTTATATTTCTATGTATTCAGTGTTTAAATAAGAGTCATGAAATTGAAAGTGAATAGGTATGCTTAGGAAGAGTTTCAGGGAAAAATATGGGGTAGAAATTATGTGCATATAGAATTCATACATAAATGATTCCAAAATAACTTTTAAAATAATAAGAAAAATACGAAAATATAAATAGAATTCAGTTCAAAGAAATGCTTCAGGAAATTCATTAAATCTGGAGTCCATTCTGAAATAAGCCATACTACATTGAATAGCATGTAACAGAAAATCATTTGTCTGTTCCAAAAGAAACACAATCTTCCTTCATAACCTTCCTTTTCTGAGTTCTCATTTGTGTCCAAGCAGTTCCATTTGTTGAGTTTCAGGTACAGTAAAATCCTGATAAGTGCTATATTGCACATATGCATTGAATCTGGAAAGTTAGCACTGCACTGTGTACATGACTCAAGGGTATACTTTGCTTACGAATGTGTCATTACAAAAGCAAGCAGATTTTGGGTGACATTCCAACTTTGAATTTTGTGCATGTGTGTAAATTTATGTTTCCTTTAGAGATTTTGTGTCATCTGTGCTTAATGATTTAAATATACGTGCCTCAAATATAAACACACACACACACACACACACACCACACACACCACACACATATAAAAATCTATCTGGATGTTTTTTCCTTCAGTCACTGATCCACACTTTGTCTCTATATATCCTCCTATAGGTATTTTGTTCCCCCTTCTAAGAAGGACCAGAGTATCCATACTTTGGTCTTCCTTCTTCTTGAGGTTCATTTGGTCTGTGAATTATATCTTTGGTATTCTGAGATTCTGGGCTAATATCCACTTATCAATGAGTGCAAACTTTATGATTTGGTTACCTCATTCATTACAATAATTTCCAGTTCCATTTGCCAAAGGATTTCATGAATTCATTATTTTTAATAGCTGTGTAAATAGACCACATCCTCTGTTGAAGGACATACGGGTTCTTTCCAGTTTCTGGCTATTATCAATAAGGCTGCTATGAACATAGTGGAGCATGTGTCCTTATTACATGCTGGAGAATCCACTGAGTTTATGCCCAGGAGTGGTATAGCAGGGTCTTCAGGTAGTACTGTGCCTAAATTTCTGAGGAACCGCCAAACTGATTTGTAGAGTGGTTGTACCAGCTTGCAATCCTACCAGCAATGGTGGAGTGTTCTTCTTTGTCCACATTCTTGCCAGCATCTGTTGTCACCTGAATTTTTGATCTTAGCCATTCTGACCAGTGTAAGGTAGAATCTCAGGATTGTTTTGATTTGCATTTCCCTGATGACTAAGGATGTTGAACATTTAGGTGCTTCTCAGCCATTCAATATTCCTCAGGTGAAAATTCTTTGTTTAGCTCTGTACCCCCATTTTTAATAGGGTTATTTGTTTCTCTGGAGTCTAATTTCTTGAGTTCTTCGTATATATTGGATAATCGTCCTCTATTGGATGTACGGTTGGTAAAGATCTTTTCCCAATTTATTGGTTGTGGTTTTGTCCTACTAACAGTGTCCTTTGCCTTACAGAAGTTTTGTAATTTTATGATGTCCCATTTGTCAATTCTTGATCTTAGAGCATAAGCTATTGGTGTTCTGTTCAAGAAATTTTTCCCTTTGCCCATGTGCTTGAGGTTCTTCCCACTTTCTTTTTTATTAGTTTTAGTATACCTGATTTTATGTGGTGGTCTTTGATCCACTTGGACTTGAGCTTTGTATAAGGATATAAGAATGGATAGATTTGCATTCTTCTGTATGCTAAACCACCAATTGAACCAGCACCATTTGTTGAAAAGGTTATCTTTTTTTCCACTGGATGGTAAAACCATCCTTTGTCAAAGATCAAGAAACTGTAGGTGTGTGGGTTCATTTCTGGGTCTTCAATACTATTCCATTGATCTACCTGCCTGTCACTGTAGCAATACCATGCAGTTTTTAACACTGTTGTTCTGTAGTACAGCTTGAGTTCCCAAATGCTGACTCCCTCAGAATTTCTTTTCTTTTTCTTTTTCTTTCTTTCTTTTCTTTTTTTTTTTTGTTTGTTGTTGCTGTTGAGAATAATTTTCACTCTCCTGGGTTTTAGTTATTTCAGATGAATTTGAGAATTTCCAACTCTATGAACAATTGAGTTGGAATTTTGATGGGGATTGCATTGAATCTCTAGATTGTTTTTCACAAAATGGCCATTTATACTATATTAATCCTACCAATCCATGAGCATCTTTCCATCTTTTGAGATCTTTGATTTCTTTCTTCAGAGACTTGAAGTTCTTGTCATAAAGATTTTTCACTTGTTTAGTTAGAGTCATGGTATTTTATATTATTTGTGACTATTGTGAAGGGAGCTATATTTCTATAGTTTTATAACTATTTTCTCAGCCTTTTATCCTTTGAGTACAGGAAGGTTTCTGGTTTTTTTTTTTTGAGTTAATTTTGTATCCAGCCCCTTTACAGAAGTTGTTTGTCATGTTTAGGACTTCTCTGGTAGAATTTTTTTGGGTCACTTAAGCACACTCTCACATCATCTGCAAATAGTGATATTTTAACTTCTTCCTTTCCAATTTTTATCCCTTTGACCACTTCTTGTTGTCTAATTGCTCTAGCTAGAATTTCAAGTACTATATTTAATGCATAGGGAGAGAGTATGCAGCCTTGTCTAGTCCCTAATTTTAGTGGGATTGCTTCAAGTTTCTGTCCTTTTCATTTGATGCTGGCTATTGGTTTGACATATATTGGTTTTACTATGTTTAGGTATGGACCTTGAATTCCTGATCTTTCTAAGACTTTTCTCATGAAGGGATGTTGGATTTTGTCAAATGATTTCTCAGCATCTAATGAAATGATCATGCGGTGTTTTTCTTTGAGTTTGTTTATACAGTGGATTACATTGATGGATTTCCTTATTTGACCCCACCCTGGTACCCCTTAGAATGAAACCTACTTGATCATGATGGATAATCGTTTTGATGTGTTCTTGGATTCAATTTGCAAGAATTTTATTGAGTATTTTTGCATAGATATTCATAAGGGAAATTGGTCTGAAATTCTTCTTTGTAGGGTCTTTGTGTGGTTTAGGTATCAGAGTAATTGTGTCTTCATAGAACAAATTGGGTAATGTTCCTTCTGTTTCTATTTTGTGGAATAGTTTGAAACATATTGATATTACGTCTTCTATGAAAGTCTGATAGAACTCAGCACTAAACCCACCTGGTCCTGGGCTTTTCTTGGTTGGGAGACTATTGATGACTGCTTCTCTTTTATTAGGGGTTATGGGACTGTTTAGATAGTTTATGTGATCCTTATTTAACTTTGGTACCTGGTATCTGTCTAAGAAATTGACCATTTCATCCATATTTTCCAATTTTGTTGAGTAAAGGCTATCGATTTCAGTTGTTATGTCTCCTTTTTCATTTCAGATTTTGTTAATTTGGATACTGCCTCTGTGCTGCCTTGATTTTGTTAAAGAACCAACTCCTAGATTGGTTGATTCTGTGTATAGTTTTTTTTTCTACTTGGTTGATTTCAGCCCTGAGTTTGACTATTTCCTACAATCTACTCCTTTTGGATGTATTTGCTTCTTTTTGTTCTAGAGATTTCAAATGACCTGTCAAGCTACTAGTGCATGCTCTCTCTAGTTTCTTTTTGCAGGCACTCAGAGCTATGAGTTTTCCTCTTTGCACTACTTTCATTGTGTCACATAGGTCTGGGTATGTTGTGGCTTCATTTTCATTAAATTCTAAAAGTCTTCAATTTCCTTAAATCTTCATTGACAAAGCTATTATTGAGTAGAGTATTGTTTATCTTTCATGTGTATGTTGGCTTTCTGTGGTTTGGGTTGCTATTGAAGACCAGCCTTAATCCATAGGGATCTGATAGGAAGCATGGGAAAATTTCAATCTTCTTATATCTGTTGGGGTCAGTTTTGGAGAAGGTACAATGAGGTGCTGAGAAGAAGGTATATTCTTTTGATTTAGGATGAATTGTTCTATTGATATCTGTTAAATCCATTTGGTCCATAACTTCTGTCAGTTTTACTTTGTCTCTGGTGTATGTGTGTGTGTGTGTGTGTGTGTGTGTGTGTGTGTGTGTGTTTTACTGATCTGTCCTATTGGTGTGTGGGGAGTGTTGAAGACCCCACAGTTACTGTGTGAGACGTAATGCATCTTGGTCTTTAGATGCTAGAAAGTGTTTGGTGGTGAATTTATGGGAATAGTCTACCAGCTTATTTTCCTTTTGTTGCTTTATTGCGGTAGTAAGTAAATATAAGAAAGAACTTTTATCCAACATTTGAGTTTAAAAATGGGAATATAAGAGTACAAAAAAATCTCATTGTGAATCTTTGTATTTTTGAATTTTATATTTATATATTTAAAAATTGCACATAATTTATGTGTGCATGCATGTTCATGTGTGCATATACATGTGTATTCAGGTATCTCTGTACATGTGGAAGTTAGAGATCATTATCAGATTTCTATATCGATTTTCACCTTAATACTTTGAGACAGGGTTTCTCGTGGTGTCTGGAGTTTACCAATCAGGCAAGACTGGTTACCTGTCAAGCTCCAGGGATGCTCTGATCTTTGGCTCTCTGGCACTGGTGAGGCAAGTGCACCTGACACCCGTGCTGCTTCTATGTGTGTGCTGCAGTTCTGGACTTGGACCTTAATGCTTGCTGCTGCTTACTGCTCACATGGCAGGCACTTACTGATTTATCTCATTAGCTCCAGTCACTCACATAAAGGAGGCAGGTTTTCCATGTTTGCATTGTCCTGGGTTCAGCAATCTTTCATGCTTGAAGGATAAGTATGTTGATTTCCCTCACTACGTATAGAGATTTCTGAACTTGCTATCAACAACTATTTACATTAACATTTGATTCTTGATAGTGAGATATGTCATGTGGTCTTTATGAAAGATATTTTATGAAAGGTGCAGACAATTATTAACAAATATTTGATGCAAAAGATTCCAGTCAGAGAGATAGGGGGAGACCATTATTCATCAGAGTTTATTTGTGTAAAAATATGAAAAAAATTCCAGGGACCTCCCCAAAGCCTTTAAAAATAATACTAGTTTTATTCTTTTCCACATACATGGTACCACAGACAAGTGTTGTGGATCAATTTGACTGCTAAAATCTTCTTAATGAAAAAAAAAGTAATTCAGAGGCAATTGAACAGATATCAAGAATCTGAGGTCAATCAATAAAGAATTATTTCAGGCTTCACTTTTTTCTGGATTACATTGGGTTCCTCTTTTCTACTTTTGTCTAAATGTCTACTACACAAATTCCTTTATAAAATAATTGGATTATAGAAAAATTCACATCTCTGAAAACATAATTTGTCATAATAGTTCTGGTTTCTTTATAAAACTAACAGTTTAATTTGCTTCTGTTTTAGCTTTATTCATGCCTCTGCTTCTAAAGTACTGGTAGTCAATGAAAAAAAGGCAAGTTATGTGTTAAAATGTCATCAAAGCAGCTTTCTAATTTATAACATAGACATATATTCTAATTCCAATGACAATGATGCAGTACTGCCTAGCTTTCTTTAATGGACCATTAGTTTTCTTCAATTGTTGAAGTTCTTTTGACCTATAGCCTTCTGCTCCCAAGAGTCTCCAGACCCATTTAAAAAAATCCATGGAATGCATTTCTTTTTGTTTGATGTGATTATATATATATATATATATATATATATATATATATATATATATATATATATATATATATATATAAAGGTCCAAGTTACACGTCCACTCCCTTCTTTGTAATGGCAGCACCATTTCACGTGCCTAAATGTTGACATTGGGGCCCTCAGAAAATATAGTGCAGATAATCAATTAGAAGGCAAAAAGAAAAATCAGGCTTGTGTCAGCGTAGGCCAGAGAAAGGAAGGAAGAGGTCTGAATTGTCTAAGTGAGAACAATTTTCACACATGTTAAGGGTCCTACATTTTCAACAGTTTTGGCAAATCTCCACTAATTGTAGCTTTTGTAGACTGCCTCCAGCGTAGATTTCAAAATGTATCTTTTGCTCCTGTCCCTGATTCAGGCCTTCTTTTAATGGTTGAGTTTGTTATTTGAATATAAGTACTCACATTTTATAAAAAACATTAAAGAAAGATATCCTAATACTGAAGGAAAATTTGCTAGTTCTCAGTATCAAAGACGTGAGTGGACAGAAATGTGACTGCTGTTGATCAATTGCCCAAGAAACTTTGGAAGAAACATTTTTCCTATTGAAAATACTTCTAGTAGAGATTTCAATCATCTAACTTCCTCTTTCAGCAGTAGACCTCAAAACATGATGGCTGAAAATGGTCAAGATTAAAGTGATCCAAAATAGACTATGAACCCTTCCAATAATGAAATAGCAGAGAACTTAAGGAAAGAATGGGAAGTTTTTCTTCCAAATGAATGTAGCAAAATATATACCATGTGGCTATAAGGTGACATTTCTCCTGTATTCCATTTAAGTTTCACTAGGGACATTGTTTATGATGAGATACTGTGTTAGATGAACATGATATATAGATGATATATGAATGGATTGGTGAATATCTAATATGAAGGACAATATCAACTACAATCTTGATAAAATGTAGGATCATCATGCAGATAGGCCACTGGGAATTTATCTTGATCTATTAATGGATGTGGAAAGATCCCACTGTTGGGTACCACAGCTCAATAGCTGGGATTATGGATGATACTGGTGCAGAAGGGAGCTTCAGTGCTCTGTGTCTGATTGGAAATGTGGTGTGACCAACTGCTTCAAGCTTCTGCCAACTTGATTTATTTGTAATGATGGGTGACTCTGAACTGTGAGCCAGAACAAATGATTCCAAAATTATCAGGATATTTTATCACTGAAATAGGAAAAAGAATCTTAGATGGCCATATCTAAGACAGATTTCAGGGAATATATAGGTAAAAGGGAAATAGTAAAGAAGAAAAGAAATATCAGATAAGTACACGTGAAGCTCAGGAGTCTACCAAATCTGAAAGCACATCAGGAATTGATGCCTCAGTGATGAGAACTGGGAAATAACCTTTTCTGCTTACACTATACATTTTTTTCTTATTCTATCTTCAGTTGAATAAATATATGATATTATTAATATTGTGAGCTCAAATTCCTAGAAAGAGCCTTTATCTTATACTGCACATTCTGTAAAGGCTGGTGCAAATTTCAGTGTTTTTTGTTGTTGTTGTTGTTGTTGTTTTGTTTTGTTTTGTTTTGTTTTGTTTTTTGAGCTGTGGAAATGTTGGAGATTTGGAATCTGATTGCAAATTGTCTTGGGCTACATCTAGCCACACTTTTGAATAGCCATTTATTTCATAACTATGCCTGATCGCCCTTTCTTCTAAATGGTAAGTAAGTCTTTTAGAATCATACAAACAAATCTTTGATTTCCAACAACTATGAATCTATCACTTTCATCACATAGTCTTTGAAGCCTTCAGGAGGCATTTCTTTGCTTTCTGATAACCTTATTACTTTATACAACCACCAATGTATTTGAAAAATGTCTTGAGTCATGACATTTTTGTTCTATTACTATAATTTTTAATAGATGTGTTATTGGAACGTGAAATTTGAAGTAACCCAAATCTATGATCCCATACCACTGTCACTCACAGGGAGGGCCAGAATAAAGGTTTTCTTATCCTCTTTAAGTTGAGAGATGTAGTTTTTATTTTATCTTTCCTTCTTTCCTTCCTTCCTTCCTTTCTTTTTTCTTTCCATTGCAAATCGTGCTGTCTTTCAATACAAAATGCCCCTGCCTCTTTTCTGAGAAAGCAGCATCCCCATACCTACCCTAGCCATGGTGCATCAAGTCAATGCAGGATATAGTACATGCTCTCCCACTGAATCTCTGTGCATTCCCAGGGGTCCAGGTTAGTTGACACTGTTCATCTTCCTCTGTAGCTACCATTTCCTTGAGGGCCTTCAATCTTTCCTCTAATTCTTCCACACGGATATCCGATCTCCACTCAATGTTGGCCTGTAGGTATCTGCATCTATCTCCACCAACTGCTGGGTAGATCCTCTCAGAGGGCTGCTATGCTAGGCTCCTGTTTGCAAGAGTAACATAGCACCATTAATAGTGTGAGGGATTGGTGCCAACCCATGGGATTGGTCTCAAAACGAACCAGTCACTGGTCATGCATTCCTTCTGTCCCTGTTCCATCTTTGTCCCTGCATTTCTTTTAGACAGAACCAGTTTGGGTCAAAAGTTTTGGAGGTGGGCTGGTGTCTTTATTTCTCCACTAGCAATCCTGTTTGGCTACTGGAGGTGGTCTTTTCCGGTTCCAGCTCTCCACTGATGGGCATTTTTGCTTAGGAACAGTTCCATGCTCCACTGCATTGATTATTAGGAGCTTCTCTCATCCTGGGTCTCAGGAACTTCCTAGAGAATACCCCACCCCCACTCTCAGCAGTTGCATATTTCCATTCATTCTCCTGGTCCTCTGCAACTCTCTCCTGTCTCTCCCCAAGCTTGGTTCTGTTCCAATATTCCCCTAGCCCTCCCTCACCCACCTAGGTCATTCCCTCCTTCTGCCTCCCATGACTATTTTATTCTGCCTATAAGTGGAATTCAACCATTCTCACTTGGCTTATTTTGTAACTTCTTCAGGATAGTGGGTATTTTGGTATCATGGGCATTTTGAATTTCTTGGCCAATATCCACTTATCAGTAAGTACATACCATGAGTGTTCTTTTAGGTCTGAGTTATCTCACACTGGATGCTATTTTCTAGTTCCATATGTTTGCCTGTGAAATTCATGGTGTCCTTGTTTTTAATAGCTGAATAGTATTATATTGTATAAATCTCATGAAACTGAAATGTTCTGTAAGGGAAAGGACACTGTCAATAAAAGAAAATGTCAGCCTATAGATTGGGAAAAATTCTTTACTAACTCTTCATCTGACAAATTGCTAATATCCAAAAGATATTTAAAAACTCAAGAAATTAGATAGTAAAAACCATATAACCCAATCAAAAATTGGGGTGCAGAACTAATCATAATTCTCAACAGAGGAATTTTGAATGGTTGAAGAGCACTTAAAGAAATGTTCAAAATCCTTAGTTATCAGGGAAATGCAAATCAAAATGACTCAGATTCTACCTTACATTCATCATAATGGCTAAGATAAGAACTCAAGTGACATCACTTGTTGGCAAAGGATGTAGAGAAAGGGAAGCACTCCTCCAATGGTGGTGAAATTGCAAACATGTATAACTACTCTGGAAAACAATCTCACAATTCCTCACAGAATTGGAAATAGTTCTATCTGAAGATCCAGCTACACTGCATATACACAAAAGATACCCTAAGACATGTCCCAAGGACATGTTCTCCACTATGTTCATAGCTGCTTTATTTATACTAGCCAGAAACTAGAAGCAATGCAGATGTCCCTCAACTGAAAATGGATACAGAAAGATGTAGTTTCCATATTTGCAATGCATTATAGTGTTACCATGTGACCATGAATCCTAGTGATATTCCCCCTTTTATTCTCAATTATATACACATTTTTGTTCTCATAGAATATTCTTGTTTCCAGATCAATTGTGTTGATGGACATAATTACAGTTCTTCCAATATTGGTATCCCTCTGAACCTGAGAAATATTAAAGTTATAGTCTTCTAGACTGTATCACAGCATCTAAGAAGTGACTCACACAAAGTCCTCAGTGTGACACAGGATCAGTGAGTTAAATTTCTGAATGGCATAAACTATTTGTTTGTTTTATTTTATGACTTAAAGGTTTATCATATAAGCTTAGAAAAATGTAACCAATGGCCACATAAAAATTTCAGCAGATGGGATGTAATAAACAAAATTCAAAACGAAAACCAAAAATAAGACATGTTTGTCAAGTCAATCTTATGTTCCCACATTGACCCTGCAACTGCAGTAGCTTATAGTTTTTGATCAAAATAAAGCAATCTACTTCTTATTTATTCAGTGAAATTTACGATTTTAACCATATTGGTAACACATTGGGGAACAGACAGACATCTGGAAAGAGTGCTTATTTCTCAGGGTCAGGAGGTTGGGGAAAGGGAAGTCTTTCTTTGGTTATTACAGTCATTTGTCATTTGAATTCTTCTAGTTCCATCTTGTTTTGGCCCCAAATTCACCAGAGGTCTAAACAACAGTTTCTCATTTCTCATTCCCTTCAAATAATGATCATCCTTATCATAGTTGTTTGACATGTTTTATAGAGGAAAGAATAAATTGATTAATATAAATCGTTACAACAATAAGTATATTGGCGACAGATGTATATCCTGAAATACGATGCCAATTTATAGATAAAAGAAGTATAAGAAAATTGGAAATTTGGTATTGATATCAATACTTTGATGGGGGCCATTTTAAACTACTTATTTGATAACTGCCGTCTCTGAAGCATTCTGCTTCATGGACAAATAAACCATAGGGATCTTCCAGCGCATTTTTACCAATGTCTACCAGAATTGTTATGATGTATTAATTGTTTACTATATTTTTGAATAGAGGAATAAGAGAGAAAATCCTTAAATGAATGAGTCTCATGTGAAGTTTGGCATTATTGAATCTATGTACTTGATGTTTACTAATTAATGGTTTATAAGTAGCTTTGCCTTCTGAGGACTAAACCATTTGGAGACTTTAAAGTCGACTACTGCTTCTATTGCATTTTTTTACACTAAATAATGATAAAAATTCCACAATAAATAAAAAGGCCCCCCTGAGATCATGCTCTTCTGGGTTTTCTGAGGGTAACATGCCATTCATACTAGAAATGATGGTGCTGGCAGGAAGTGATGAATAGAAAACACTAAGTATCCTTTAAAATAGATGTGTGAGTAGCTCTCTTTAGCCTTCCAGTTTAATTACTTTTGCTTTGTCTAAGAAATATCCCCTTATGTCAAGAAAACCCTTCCCTCAACATATTAGGTATTAGTTACTATTAGCAAGTATTTTAGCAATTATTTTTATTGCAATATTTCAACTCTCCAACATTCTAATCTGTAGTTTAAACAACTGAAAAGATGTCCTGAAAATCAAAGGCCATGCAAATTTTTGATGCTATTTTAGCTAGAAATATTTCTTAGAATTACTCATTTCAAATATTAACAAGTCAAGCTGCTTCCTGGCTGACTTTATATTCGCACAGTGTGTTTCAAGGTTCTTACCTGCCTTTTTATGATTCTTGCCTTTGTACATTGAGAACATACTTAGAATCCACCCAATTGAAATTTTATGACTGAAATATTTAAGGTCTTTGTATTTTCTCTTAAATCCTAAAAATACAATAGAAAGAAAACAGAATAACAATGTAATTCATGTATTTTTATATTTTTATGGAAAATAGATTCCTCTTTCATAAAATACATCTGGACCACAATTTCCTCTCCATTCATTCTTCTCAATTATCCTCTACCTCGCCTATTTCCTACATACATACTTCCCTTTCATTTCCTCTTCAGAAAACACCAGGTCACCAAGAGACCATAGCTAAACAGGAAAAAACAAAATACATTAAAAGAAGTGAACAGCCATCATATTGAATCTGGATAAGGATCCAACTGGAAGAAAAGTGTCCAAAGAACAGGCAACATAATTCATGTGTCTTTTAGTTTTATGGAAATTAGATTCCTCTTTCATAAAATACTTCCAGACAACAATTTCCTCTCCATCCATTCCTCCTAATTATCCTCTACCTCCCCTATTACCTAGATACACACTCCCCTTACATTTCCTCTTCAGAAAACACCAGGTCTCCAAAAGACCATAGCTAAACAGGAAAAAAACAAAATACATTAAGAGAAGTCTACAGCCATTATATTGAATCTGAATAAGGAAACACAACTGGAAGAAAAGTGTCCAAAGAACAGGCACTACACACACACACACACACACACACACACACACATATATAAAGTGGACCTAGTGTAGATCAATATAGACTCCATGCTTGACACTTGAGTTGCTATAAGCCTGTGTGAGCCTGACATAGTTGATTTGGTGGGCCGTATCCCCCACCTCCTCTGACCACTACACTCTTCCTACTTCTCTTCCTCAGGGTTCCCCAATCTTCTAGTGAAGAGACCATATAGAGACCCTCAATTTAGACTCTCTCTCCACATAACGACTGGATTTGTGCTTCTGCATCAGTTCCAATCTGCTGTGGAGTAAACCTTTCTGAAGATAACTGGAAACGGCACTATAGAAAAGGTATAGAAGAGTGTCATTAAGATTCATTTCATTGATTTTTTTATTCATTGATTTACTTCTTAAAATGTTAAGTTTATTTTTGCCAGTTTTATTCAAATCTACCATAAGACTTTGGGTTATTTACTCTTTGTTTCCTAGCCATGCAGCCAGTATAGGGCATGGCTTCCCTCTCATGGCAAGTTAAGTCAAATATTAGTGGTCTACTCCACAAGTTCTGCACAACCATTACCACCACCACCACCACCACCACCCCGAACATCTTGAAAGATACACAGGATGTAGGTAGTCGGTTCTGTGGCTGGATTGGTGTTCAGGTTTCTACTTTCAGAACTCTGTAGAGAACATTCTTGTGTCAAAGACATTAAAGAATATGAGTGAAGGCTCCTTATAGGAACCCTCTTGACCTATGTTCAATCAGCTTTAGGGCCATTGTCGTTAATAAAGAGGCCCCTCTCTCAGTCTTTGGAAAGAATCCTTCTGTCCTAGCATCAGCCTGGGTTGTTTAGGGATCTCCACAGGAAACCTTAGGATAAAAAGTCAAACAAATGCCACCAAGTGCTACCACTGGAAGCTTTGCCTGAGAAAAATAAATGGCCTGTTCAGACTCTGTATCTCCCTTTACTAAGAGACCTCACTAACTTCACACTAACAGATTCTATAGTTTCCTCTGCACTACTTATCAACATAGCCCATATGCTCCCCATTTACAGCCAACTCTCTCCATATTCTCTCCTATCTATTCCCCACCTCTAATCCTTCCCACTTCTGTCCCTACTTGACTGTAGTCTACTTGCCATATTTATCCTATCTTCCCTTCATAGGGAGGTCCATGCATACCTGACAGAGACTCTTTCTTTACCTAACCTCTCTTGAAGTTTGTTCTGTGGACTGTAGATTGATTAACCTTTTCTTAATAGCTAATATTCAATTATAATTGAATATGAACAATGTTTGTCTTTCTGGGGGCTGGGTTATCTCACTCAGGATGATCTTTTCTAGTTCGGTCCACTTGCCATTAAGTTCTATGATATCATTTTTTTTCTAAGAGCTGAATACTTCTCCATTGTGTCAATGTACATATTTTCATCATCCATTCCTTGGTTTGTATCTAGGTTTCCAGTTCATGGTTTTAATGAAGGAAGTTCCAATTACTATAATTGAGCATGTGTCTTTGTGGTAGGATACAATGTCTTAGGGTATATGCCCAAGAGTGGTATAGTTAGGCTTTAAGTAGATTAACACCCCATTTTCTGAAGGACTTCCATATTGATTTCCAAAGTAATTGCACAAGTTTTCACTCCCACCAGCAATGGAGAAATGTTTCCCTTGCTTTACATCCTTGCCAGCATCAACTTTCATTCCTTGTATTGATCATAGCCATTCTAACAGTTTTAAGATGTAAGATCAACATAGATTTCATTTGCTTTTCCCTAAGGGGTAAAGATGTTGAACATTTCTTTATTTTTTAATGGATATTCTATTTCTTTACATTTCAAATATTTCCCAGTTTCCCCTCTAGAAACCCCCATTCCATCCACTCTCCTCCTGCTTCTATGAAGGTGCTCCCCCACCCCTTATGCCTTACCACCCTGGCATTCCCTACACGAGGGCATTGAGCTTTCACAGGACCAAGGGCTTCTCCTCCCACTGATACCTGACAAGGCCATTCATTGTACTGGCTGTTTTTTGTTTGTTTGTTTGTTTGTTTGTTTGTTTCTTTGGTTGCTTGTTTTTTTTTTTTGGTGTGTGTGTGTGTGTGTGTGTGTGTGTGTTTGAACTTGACACAGGCCAGTGTTATCACAGAGAAAGGAGCTACAATAGGGGAAGTACCTCCATGATATCCAGTTGTGGGACATTTTTCTCATTTAGTGATCAAGGGGGAGGTCTTCTTTCGGGTGGTACAACCTCTGGCTGGTATTCTTGTATTCTATAAGAAAGCAGGCTATGCAAGACAATAAGAAACATCCTTCCCTGGCTGCTGCATCAGCTCCTGCTTCCTGACCTGCTTGAGTTCCAGTCTGACATCCGTTGGTGATAAACAGCAATTTGGAACTATAAGCTGAATAAAACCTTTCCTCCCCAACTTGCTTCTAGGTCATGATGTTTGTTAAGGAATAGGAACCCTGACTGAGACAGCTGTCCTCTGCCACATATGCAGCTGGAGACATGGGTCCCTCCATGTGTATTCTTTGATTGGTGGTTTAGTTTCTGGGAGCTCTGGAGGGTCTGGTTGGTTGATATTGCTGTTATTCCTATGGGGTTGCAAATCCCTTTGCTTCTTCATTCCTTTCTCTGACTCCTCCATTGGGGTCTCCATGATCAGTCCAATGCTGTGACCATCTGCCTTTGTATTTGTCAGGCTCTGGAAGAGCCTCTCAGGAGATAGCTGTATCAGGATCCTGTCAGCAAGCACTTCTTGGAATTCACAATTGTGTCTGGGTTTGGTAATTGTATATAGGATAGATCCCCAGGTAGGGTAGTCTATGGATGACCTTTTCTTCAGTCTCTGCTCCACACTTTATCTCTGTATTTCCTTTAGAGAGGAGCAATTCTGGGTTAACAACTTGAAGATGAGTGGGTAGCTCCTTCCCCCAACTGGAGGCTTTGCCTATCGTCCAGTCTTTACAGGTTTGCCCTCTGCATTGTGGGGTCCTCCAGGCATCTGGGGCTTACTGGTGGCTATCCCTGTTCCCCATAGCCCATTGCTTTACACCTTCATTCAAGTTCCTGACTCTCTGTATATCATAGCCATCTCTTTGCATACCTGATCCTGCCCCTCTATTTCCCTTCCCTTCTTCTCTTCCTCCCAATTTCCTCCCAACCTTTACCTCCCACTTCTAAGACTGAACATTTCCTTAAGTGTTTCTTAACCATTTGTGAATCTTCTGTTGGAAATTCTCTTTTTAGATCTGTACTTCCTTTTTATTTGGATTCATTTGGTATTTGATATCTAAGTTCTCAAGATTTTTATTTGTTTTGGATAACAAACCTCTATAAGATGTAGAGCCAATTAAAAAAGTTTTCTGAGAAGCACCTTAAGAAATGTTCAACATCATTAGTCATTAGGGAAATGGAAATCAAAACAACCCTGAGATTTCACCTCACACCAGTGAGAATGGCTAAGAAAACCTCAGGAGACATCAGGTGTTGGTGAAGATGTAGAGAAAGAGGAATACTCCTCCACTGCTGGTGGGATTGCAAGATGATACAACCACTTTGGAAATCGTTTGGTGGTTCCTAAGAAATATGGGCATGACACTTCCAGAGAACCCTGCTATATCATTCCTGGGCATATACCCAGAGGATTCCCCGGCAGGTAATAAAGACACATGCTCCACTATGTTCATAGCAGCCCTATTTGTAATAGCCAGAAGCTGAAAAGAACCCAGGTGTCCCTCAACGGAGGAATGGATACAAAAAATGTGGTATATTTACACAACGGAGTACTATTCAGCCATCAGAAACAATGAATTCATGAAATTCTTAGACAAATGGATGGATCTGGAGAACATCATACTAAGTGAGGCAACCCAGTCTCAAATGATCAATCATGGTATGCACTCACTGATAAGTGGATATTAGCCTAGAAATGTGGAATACCCAAGACATAATTCACATATTAATTGATGTCCAAGAGGAATGGAGGAGTGGTCCCTGGTTCTGGAAAGACTCAGTGCAGCAGTATAGGGGAATACCAGAACAGGGAAGTGGGAAGGGTTGGATGGAGGAATAGGGGGAGGGGAGAGGGCATATGGGACTTGCGGGGAGTGGGGAACCAGAAAAGGGGAAATCATTTGAAATGTAAATAAAAAAATATATATCAAGAGGTTCCAGTCCTGAGGCCTCTGGCAGGAGCCCTCAGACCTCTCTGCTTCCGGATGCAGGTCAGCCTGGGCTGCAACACCACATCTCCAGGTCCTGCAAGAGGCAAGAGGGGTTTCCGGGCTGCCAGCGGGGAGAGGTTGGTGTGCTCAGGTGAATCCAGCGGGCCCCAGCAGGAGCCTTCAGGTGTATACTTTGGGATCTGAACAGCCTGGGCCACAGGACTCAGTCTCCAGGAAGTGCGGGAGACCTGGTGTACACCCAGAGGCAGTCTGGGAGCTCACAGCACAGCTTGCTCCTGTGGCGCAGAGCTTAGGTTCCAGTCCTGAGGCCTCTGGCAGGAGCCCTCAGACCTCTCCGCTTCCAGATCCAGATCAGCCTGGGCTGCAACACCACATCTCCAGGTCCTGCAAGAGGCAAGAAGGGCATCCAGGCGGCCAGCCGGGAAAAGTCGGTGTGCTCCAGTGAATCCAGCAGGCCCCAGCAGGAGCCTTCAGGTGAATGCTTTGGGATCTGAACAGCCTGGGCCACAGCACTCAGTCTCCAGGAAGTACAGGAGACCTGGTGTGCACCCAGAGGCAGTCTGGGAGCTCACAGCACTGTTTGCTCCTGTGGCACAGAGCTTGGGTTCCAGTCCTGAAGCCTCTGGCCATAGTCCTCAGACCTCTCTGCTTCTGGATCCAGATCAGCCTGGGCTGCAACACCACATCTCCAGGTCCTGCAAGAGGGGCTTCCAGGCGGCCAGCAGGGAGAAGTCGGTGTGCTCCAGTGAATCCAGCAGGCCCCAGCAGGAGCCTTCAGGTGAATGCTTTGGGATCAGAACAGCCTGGGCCACAGCACTTGGTCTCCAGGAAGTACAGGAGACCTGGTGTACACCCAGAGGCAGTCTGGGAGCTCACAGTGCAGTTTGCTTTTGTGGCGCAGAGCTTGGGTTCCAGTCCTGAAGACTCTGGCCATAGTCCTCAGACCTCTATGCTTCTGGATCCAGATCAGCCTGGGCAGCGGCGCCACAATTCCAGGTCTTGGAGGAGGCAGGAGGGGCATCAAGGCAGCCAGCAGGGAGAAGTCAGTGTGCTCCTGTGAATCAAGCGGGCCCTAGCAGGAGCCTTCAGGTGTCTGCTTCCAGATTTGAACAGCCTGGGCAGCAGCACCCTGTCTCCAGACAATGCAGGAGGTAAGCTGTGCACCAGAGGCCACCTGGGAAGGGGCAGCTTGCACTGGTGAGTCCAGCATTGACAAGACCAACTAACACCAGTGAGAACTAGATGGCAAAAGGCAAACACAGGAACATCACTAACAGAAATCAAGGCAATATGGCAACATCTGAACCCAATTCTCCTTTACCAGCACGTCCTGGATACCCCACCACACTAGGAAAACAAGATTTGGATTTAAAATCACTGGTCATGATGCTGGCACAGGAACACATGAAGGACATACTTAAAGAAATTCAGGAGAAAATGGATCAAAAGTTAGAAGCCCTTGCAAGGGAAACACAAAAATCATTGAAAGAAATCCAGGAGAATACAAAAGCAAATAATGAGGAAACACAAAAAACACTTAAAGAAATACAGGAGAACTTTGGTCAAAAGGCTGAGGTCATGAAAGAGGAAACACAAAAATCTCTTAAAGAATTACAGGAAAGCACAAACAAGCAAGTGAAGAAGCTAAGCAAAATAATCTAGGATCTAAAATCAGAAGTAGAAACAACTAAGAAAACTCAAAGAGAGACAACTTTGGAGATAGAAAGCCTTGGGAAGAAATCAGGGGACAGAGATGCAAATATCAACAACAGAATACAAGAGATAGAAGAAAGAATCTCAGATGCTGAAGATACCATAGAAACCATGGACTCAACAGCTAAAGATAATGCAAAATGCAAAAAGCTTGTAACCCAAAATATCCAGGAAATCCAGGACACAACGAGAAGAGCAAACCTAAGGATTATAGGCATAGATGAGAGTGAAGATTTACAACTTAAAGGGCCAGCAAATATCTTCAATAAAATTATGGAAGAAAACTTCCCTAACCTAAAGAGAGAGATGCCCATGAATATACAAGAAGCCTACAGAACTCCAAACAGACTGGACCAGAACAGAAATACTTCCCATCACATAATAATCAAAACAACAAATGTACTAAACAAAGAAAGAATATTAAAGGCTGTAAGAGAAAAAGGCCAAGTAACATATAAAGGAAGACCTATCAGAATCACAGCAGACTTTTCACCTGAGACTATGAAGGCTAGAAGATCCTGGGCAGATCTCATGCAGACTCTAAGAGAACACAAATGCCAGCCAAAACTACTATATCCAGCAAAACTCTCAATCACCATAGATGGAGAAACTAAGATATTACATGACAAAACCAAGTTTACCCAATATCTATCCACAAACCCAGCCCTAAAAAGGATAATAGGAGGAAAACACCAATACAAGGAGGGAAACTTCACCCTGGAAAAAGCAAGATAGTAACCTTTCATCAAACACAAAAGAAGTTAACCAATCAAATTTAAAAAATAACATCAAAAATGACAGGAAGTAACAATCACTATTCCTTAATATATCTTAATATCAATGTACTAAATGCCCCAATAAAAAGACATAGACTAACTGACTGGATACCTAAACAGGACCCTACATTTTGCTGCTTACAGGAAACACACCTAAGGGTCAAAGACAAACACTACCTTAGAGTAAAAGGCTGGAAGACAATTTTACAAGCAAATGGTCTCAGGAAACAAGCTGGAGTAGCCATTTTAATATCAGATAAAATTGACTTTCAACCCAAAGTCATCAAAAGAGACTCTGAGGGACACTTCTTGCTGGTCAAAGGAAAAATACAACAAGAAGAACTCTCAATCCTGAACATCTATGCTCCAAATGCAAGGGCACCCTCTTTTATAAAAGAAACTTTATTAAAGCTCAAAGCACAAATTGTACCTAACACAATAATTGTGGGTGACTTCAACACTGCACTTTCCTCAATGGACCGATCAGGAAAACAGAAACTAAACAGGGACACAATGAAACTAATTGAAGCTTTGGACCAATTAGATTTAACAGATATAAATAGAACATTGTATTCTAACGCAAAAGAATATACTTTTTTCTCAGCACCTCATGGTACCTTCTCCAAAATCGACCATATAATTGGTCACAAGACAGACCTCAACAAATATAAGAAGATTGAACTAATCCGATGCCTCCTATCAGATCACTATGGAATAAAAGTGATGTTCAATAGCAACAAAAACAACAGAAAACCCACATACACGTGGAAACTGAACAATATTCTACTCAATGATACCTTGGTCAAGGAAAAAATAAAGAAAGAAATTCAAGACTTTTTAGAACACAATGAAAATGAAGACACAACATACCCAAATCTATGGGACACAATGAAAGCAGTGCTAAGAGGAAAACTCATAGCCCTGAGTGCTTCCAAAAAGAAAATGGAGAGAGCATACATTACCAGCTTAATGACACACCTGAAAGCCCTGGAACAAAAAGAAGCTATTTCACCCAGGAGGAGTAGAAGGCAGAAAATCATCAAACTCAGGGCTGAAATCAATCAAGTAGAAACAAAGAGAAACATACAAAGAATCAGCAAAACCAGGAGCTGGTTCTTTGAAAAAATCAACAAGATAGATAAACCCTTAGCCAGACTGACGAAAGGGCACAGAGAAAGTATCCAAATGAACAAACGTAGAAATGAAAAGGGAGATATAACAACGGAAAGTGAGGGAATCCAAAAAATCATCAGATCCTACTACAAGAGCCTGTACTCAACACAACTGGAGAATCTGGAGGATATGGACAATTTCCTTGACAGATACCAAATACCAAAATTAAATCAGGACCAAATAGACCATCTAAACAGTCCCATAATGCCTAACGAAATAGAAGGAGTCATAGAAAGTCTTCCAACCAAAAAAAGCAAAGGACCAGATGGTTTCAGTGCAGAATTCTATCAGACCTTCAAGGAAGAGTTAACGCCAATACTGTTCAAACTATTCCACAAAATAGAATCAGAAGGAACACTACCCAATTCCTTCTACGAAGCCACAACTATGCTGATACCAAAACCACACAAAGATCCAACAAAGAAAGAGAACTTCAGACCAATTTCCCTTATGAACATCGATGCAGAAATACTCAATAAAATTCTTGCCAACCGAATCCAAGAACACATCAAAACGATCATCCACCATGATCAAGTAGGCTTTATCCCGGGAATTCAGGGTTGGTTCAATATACAGAAATCCATCAATGCAATCCACCACATAAACAAACTCAAAGAAAAAAACCACATGGTCATTTCATTGGATGCTGAAAAAGCATTTGACAAAATTCAGCATCCTTTCATGCTTAAAGTCTTGGAAAGAACAGGAATTCAAGGTCCATACCTAAACATAGTAAAAGCAATATACAGCAAACCGGTAGCCAGCATCAAACTAAATGGAGAGAAACTTGAAGCAATCCCACTGAAATCAGGGACCAGACAAGGCTGCCCCCTTTCTCCTTATCTTTTCAATATTGTACTTGAGTTACTAGCTCAGGCAATTCGACAACATAAGGAGGTCAAAGGGATACAAATTGGAAAGGAAGAAGTTAAACTATCATTATTTGCAGACGACATGATAGTCTACCTAAGTGTCCCAAAAAACTCCACTAGAGAGCTACTACAGCTGATAAGTAACTTCAGCAAAGTGGCAGGTTATAAAATCAACTCAAGCAAATCAGTGGCCTTCCTATACTCAAAGGATAAGCAGGCTGAGAAAGAAATTAGGGAAATGACCCCCTTCACAATAGCCATAAACAGTATAAAGTATCTTGGGGTGACTCTTACCAAACTTGTGAAAGATCTGTATGACAAGAACTTCAAGACTCTGAAGAAGGAAATGGAAGAAGACCTCAAAAAATGGGAAAACCTCCCATGCTCATGGATCAGTAGAATCAATATAGTTAAAATGGCCATTTTACCAAAAGCAATATACAGATTCAGTGCAATATCCATTAAAATCCCAACTCAATTCTTCACAGAGTTAGAAAGAGCAATTATCAAATTCATCTGGAACAACAAAAAACCCAGGATAGCTAAAACTATTCACAGCAACAAAAGAAATTCTGGGGGAATTAGTATCCCTGACCTCAAGCAATACTACAGAGCAATAGTGTTAAAAATTGCATGGTATTGGTACAGTGACAGGCATGAGGATCAATGGAACAGTACTGAAGGTCCAGAAATGAACCCACACACCTATGGCCACTTGATCCTTGACAAAGAGGCTGAAAACATCCAATGGAAAAAAGATAGCCTTTTCAACAAATGGTGCTGGTTCAACTGGAGGTCAGCATGCAGAAGAATGGGAATTGATCCATCCTTGTCTACTTGTACTAAGCTCAAATCCAAATGGATCAAGGACCTCCACATAAAGCCAGACACTCTGAAGCTAATAGAAAAGAAACTGGGGAAGACCCTTGAGGACATCAGTACAGGGAGAAAGTTTCTGAAGATAACACCAATAGCGCATGCTCTAAGATCAAGAATTGACAAATGGGACCTCATAAAATTACAAAGTTTCTGTAAGGCAAAGGACACCATCAAGAGGACAAATCGGCAACCAACAAATTGGGAAAAGATCTTCACCAATCCTACATCAGATAGAGGGCTAATATCCAATAAATATAAAGACCTCAAGAAGTTAGACTCCAGAAAACCAAACAACCCTATTAAAAAATGGGGTACAGTGTTAAACAAAGAATTCTCACCTGAAGAACTTCGGATGGTGGAGAAGCATCTTAAAAAATGCTCAACTTCATTAGTCATTAGGGAAATGCAAATCAAAACAACCCTGAAATTTCACCTTACACCAGTCAGAATGGGTAAGATTAAAAATTCAGGAGACAGCAGGTATTGGAGGGGGTGTGGAGAAAGAGGAACACTCCTCCACTGCTGGTGGGGTTGCAAATTTTTACAACCACTCTGGAAATCAGTCTGGCGGTTCCTCCGAAAACTGGGCACCTCACTTCCAGAAGATCCTGCTATACCACTCCTGGGCATATACCCAGAGGATTCCCCACCATGTAATAAGGATACATGCTCTACTATGTTCATAGCAGCCAGATGCTGGAAAGAACCCAGGTATCCCTCAATAGAAGAGTGGATGCAAAAAATGTGGTATATCTACACAATGGAGTACTATTCAGCCATTAGAAACAATGAATTCATGAAATTCTTAGGCAAATGGATGGAGCTAGAGAACATCATACTAAGTGAGGTAACCCAGACTCAAAAGGTGAATCATGGTATGCACTCACTAATAAGTGGATATTAACCTAGAAAACTGGAATACCCAAAACATAATCCACACATCAAATGAGGTAAAAGAAGAAAGGAGGAGTGGCCCCTTGTTCTGGAAAGACTCAGTGATGCAGTATTTGGCAAAACCAGAACGGGGAAGTGGGAAGGGGTGGGTGGGAGGACAGGGGAAGAGAAGGGTACTTATGGGACTTTCGGGGAGTGGGAGGCTAGAAAAGGGAAATCATTTGAAATGTAAATAAAAAATATATCGAATAAAAAAATAAATAAAAAAATTGATGCTTAAAGCAAAAAAATATATCTAATAAAAAAAGTATACTATTTTTATATTTTTGATAAATCTCAAAATTTCAATGAAAAAAAAAAGTTTTCCACTGTTGGCTGCAGCATCCTTCTTTACCTTTCAGAAATCTTTTCGTTTCATGAGGTTCCTTTTATTAATTATTGATATTTTTGCCTGTCCTAAAGGTGTGCTGTTCAGAAATTTGTCTCCTGTGCCAATGTGTACAAAGGTAGCCCTTACTTTCTCTTCTCTCAACTTCAAAGTGTATGATTTTATTTTGAGGTCTTTGGTACACTTGGACTTGAGTTTTGTTCAGAGTAATAAATATAGATATAGTTCCATTCTCCTTCATGCAGGCAAACAGTTTGACTCGCATTATCAGTTAATAGTTCCTTTTTTTGTTTTTTATTCCTAGTTTCTTTATAAAAAAAAATCAGCTGTCCAGAAGTGAATTTATATCTAGAATTTCTATTCGTTTCGTTGATTGATATGTCTGTTTTTATGCTATACCATGCTGTTTTTATTATGATATCTCTGTACTACAACTTGAAATCTGGGATGGTAGTACCTCTAACAGTTCCTTTATTGTTCAGGATTGTTTTGTTTATCTCAGTTTTTATTTATCTATTTTTATATGAAGTTAAAACTTTTACATTCAAGGTCTAGAGAGAATTGTATTGGAATTTTGATGGGAATTGCACTGAATCTATAGGTTGCTTTTGGTAAGATGGCTTTTTTATTACATTTCTGATTTCAATCCATGAGTATGGAGATCTTTCCATCTTGATTTTCTGTCTTTAAAGAAGTCAAGTTATTATGATACAAGTCATTCATACACTTCGTTAAAGTTATCTCAAGATATTTTTATTGTGGTTTTTTTGTGGATCTGTGAATTTCCTTCTCTGTTTGTCACTTGAATATAGGAAGGCTACTTCTTTTTTTTTCTAGTTATTCCTATGTCCAGCTACTTTGCTGAAGATTTTTATCAATTGTAAGAGCTTCCTAGTGGGGATTTTAACATCACACATGCTTTCTATTATATCTGCAAATAGTGATACTTTGATTTATTCCATTCCAATTTATATCCCCTTGATCTCCTTTAGTTGTCTTATTGCTCTATCTAGAACTTCAAGTACTATATTGAATAGGTAGGAAGAGAGTGAGCCTGTTATTCTATCTTCTATCTCCTGTATTCTGTTGCAAGAGATTGACTCTCTAGTCCATGTAGACTTTTGCATTGCCAAAATTTTCTCTATTCTATTTTTGCATTTCCATTTGCAGATTTGATCAGTTCTTATCCTTGGTGTTGGAAATTTTCTACTACCATCTTCTATAGATCTGGATTAGTTTAAATTTGATGTTATTGTTTAAATTTAGTTTATCATAAAATGTTGTATTTTCTCCATCTATAAGGATTGAACATATTTCTGATTATAGTAATATGGGCTGGCATCTGTGGTCTCTCAGAGTTTACAGCACTACTATCCAGGACCTTCTTTTAGAGTCTTCAATGAGAATCAGGTATAATTCTTATAAGTGTGAATTATATGTTACTTGTTATTTTTTCTCTTCAGTGTTAAGGCATGGATGGGGAGCAGAAGCTGAAGCTGGCATTCTTTACAGCACTAGATGTGGCATTTGTGTCTGGAGTAACTGAGAGAGTGGGGAATATCCATAACCAACTTATCTGCTCTTATGATTAATCATTTAAGAAAAAAACACAAGTCATATGTTTTCATTAAAATTCTTCCATGCCATTGTCATTAGGTTAAGAAGAGTTTGAATTCTATGTATGTGAACATTTGCATTTTTAGTCCATCACCTTAATGGTTTCCTGCCTAAGTCTCTTGTGTAATGATGATCTAGGAATTTTCTTAAAAGAAAAGTACCCATGTTTGACCACTGATATAAATAAATTCCTTAACCATGAAAAAAATAATGTAGTATAAAATTTACAAAACTATTTATATTAAATGCACAATTCAGTGGTTCTGTCTGTACTAAAATGCTGTGTTAGAGATTTCTACTCTTTGTATTCCATGCAAAACAGAAGATCTGTATCACCTGGAAGAAATTTACCCCATATCTTTTTACTCTTAGATAATCAGAACTATCATAATTCTCCCTTTATTTCAGAGAATTGGGCCTTTTCAGCTATGTATCACAGAACAGGAATTGTTATAATGGTTGCCGATTTTAGTAACTTATTTTATCTGCACAATTTTTATTTATATCATAGTTTTTGACAGCATTTCATTTTTCTTTAAAAATTACACACACACACACACATATACACACACACACACACATACTGTTGAGAGAGAGTCTGCCTACATGGCTCTTCCTGGCTACAGATTCACAGTTACATCCTCTGCCTCCCAAGTACAGGATTTACAGGTCTGTAAAACTATGTCCTGCCTTAGAGCTGAATAATATGCTTTGGTTTATATATAGCCACATGCTTTAACCATAGATATTACAGTCTCTTTTCCCTCTTCATGCTTGTGGCTGATGCTGTAATGAACATTGCACAAATGTCTCTTTCACATAATTTCAGTGTGTGTGTGTGTGTGTGTGTGTGTGTGTGTGTATGTGCATGCGTGTGCTGAAATGTGAGATTTCTAGAACATGAGATAATTCTACAAATTTTAGGAATCCTTTGTGCTTTTTATTTCATGTAACTACACTGCTTTATATAACCTCCAACATTGCACAAAGCATTGAATTTTTCTCAGTCAAACCTATACTTACATTTTTAGGCTTTCATTTTGAGACAATACCCTACTTTAGTTCATAATGGCCTTAAATTTTCCATGCTCTATCAGGATCTTCTTGGCTTATCTTGAGTTCTAAGATTGCAAGTATGTGCCATCAAGCTTGGCTAACACATGCCATTCATTTAATTTGTGGTTTCTATAATCTTTTTCAGCAGCCTTCAATTTCCTATTGATATTTCATCTGATTGTTCTATTCTATCTACAACTGCACTGGAAAAAAATGAATCTCATGCTATTTCTGTTTTGGTTTCTATTCCCCCTTGCACTCTGTCAACATTAATTTAAATGTTTGACTATGGAAGGATGCTGCTACCCTGAAAATGCAGAGGAGAGGAATGGGAGTTAGGTAACCTATACCAAGAATCTACTTGTTACAGAGACTCAGTATTTGCAAGCATTTTTAAAGGAGTTTGAACAAAGGTCCCTTGTCTTGGAGGACAGTGCTTCATGTAGAAGATAGGAGTAACTAAATGAATCATCATAGCGAGGCATTGGCTGTCTCAACAGATGCAAATCCCAGACCACTCAAGCTATTACTATTGCTCTTTGATACTTATAACAACAGGAGAATAAAATGATATCACGTAAGACAGAACATATTGTTACAGAAGCAGGATAAACTAACTTGAAAACAACTTGTAAACTTTCTCTGTGAGCACTTGTTTTCACGGTATTAAAGGTATGATGCAGGCTTCTGGAAGAGAAAAGTATTTTGTAAAACTGTACAATACCAATCTGACAAGAAGTACCCACTGTCTCAATAATGCCATGAAGGACTTGGGGTAACCAACCACTTTATCATTAGTTTTAAAACTTACTTCACAGAAGAGGATGCATACCCTGTATTATAAAACTGGTCAAAAGAGCATGTCTAGAGAGGTAATAGGTTCTGGGGTACCATTAGATTTTAAATTTTTGAGAATAAAAATTGCTCTATATTCTATTGCAATAAGGTAAAGTAAAACAATAAAATAAATTAGCATTCCATAAACATTAGTACTATTCAACTTTACTAAGGAGCCTTGGATTTTCATGAATGTTGTATTTGAAGTCTCAAATACTTGCATTCTAAGCTGAAGGATTTTCTTTAATAAATCTTGGAAGTCAAATCTTGTGATAAAATGCTTAAGTTTTATGTATCTGAAAGTATTTTAAAATTTCTATCATCTTTAAAGATATTTTTATTTTCAATTTTCTTGGTTTCCAATTCATTTATATTCCAACAGTATGAACAGACTTTCATATTTGATTGTATTAGAAAAATTTGTGCTAGTATATAATTATATTTTATAAAATCTATACTGAGTGTGTTTAACATATTTCTCTTTCATTTTTAAAATTTTCTATTTGACTTAGATTTTGATGAATTTTATTCCAATGTGCCTTCAAATTTTACCAATGTATAGTTCACTGGGCTTTTAAGATGATATTTATTTTATTCTTCACATTTAAAGGATTGTTGATATAAGTATTCTAAATGGGCTTTATATACTCTTCTCTCTCTCTTTTCCTGTGTAACCACATACATAAAAACAATACCTTTATCCACTTAATGGCATAATTCTATCGTGTTGTCATTTTATGTTATTTTCACTTGATCTTAGAGAAAAGACTGAGAAGCAATTAAATTCTGTTTTTTATTGAATATAATTTTGAGTATAAATATTTGCATATGTGTATGCATATATGAGAGTATGAGCATGTTCATATTAGTGCAGTTATATATTTGCTACAATATGCGTATAGTGGTCAGAAAACAACTTCAGATATTAGTTTTCAGCTCCTACCTTTTTGATACAAGGTCCATTTACTTTTAGGTTCTTTCTACTCCAGACCATTTGGTCCACAGGTTTCCAGAGATTCTCCTGTCTTAACCACTCATCTTGCTTCAAGATTAGTAGCTTAGCAGACACAGGCCATCATTTTCAGCTTTTATGAAAATGCTTTTTGGGCAATTTGATACTAAGTCCCAATTCTAGCTGGTTAATCTTTTTGTATGATTTCAAATGCTCTATCATCAAATTTGGTAACTTCTACTTACTTTAGAGCATTATTGAATCTCTACTGATGTTTTTATTCATTTATTTTTCTCTATATATTTCCTGTCTATGTTGATGGGTGATAGACTATCTGTTTTCTATTTTAGTTTAGTGAACATCTCTCCTTAAAGCAGACATTTTAAATCTTTGTAAGTTAATTCATAAATAGGAAAGTCCTGGAGGACTCATTAAGTAAGAACTGTTTGGGTCTTGTGGTTGAAATTTATTTCCTGTTGCTTTGTACATATTGTTATACTCTCTTAGAATTGTTAGATTTCAAAAATAGTTAACTTTATAAACTGGATGAATTTCACCCTTTGGGCATTCTGTATATGAGAACCATTGCTCTTACGTTCTCAGAGTCTATGCTATCTCCTGGCTTTTCCATGTTATTTCATAGCTAGAAAGCTTGTTTATTTCTTGTCCTGTTCATTATTCTGTAGTATATGATTTTTTCTCCATTCTAGTGCATTTCTAAAGCAATTTATTCTCTCTGGGACAATGGAAACTCACACTCACCTTTTTTCTCATTATTCCCTAGACACCCAAAAATGTCAGCAACTGTCAATACTCTAAGGCAGACAAAACAGAAGAAGGTCCCTTGGACAATCCCTGAAAAACTAAGGAACATATATCATGTATGATATGATGCCATGACTGTTTCTTTTCATCTCATTCATAGCATGCAGTTTTTGTTAGAGGAAAGGGCTGTGACAAGCAAATGAAGCACACAACCTTTGCTATTTTGACGAGGTTTTTCCATAAATGTATATTAATGTCAGATATTGACATGTGTTAACTGCATTATGAAGTCATTAGAGAAATAATTTGGTCTGTGTAGTGCTGCTGATTTAGTATTTCCTTGTGGGAAAGTTGGCTTCATGTTTTCATTCCCACCTTCTTGGAGCTGTTACTTTTTCAAAATGTTTTATTATTTTGTTTGTTTGTATGTATGTATGTATGTATTTGTATGTATGTGTATTTGGGTGTATTTTATATGTTTGTATATATATGTATATGTGTATATTATGTATATACACATATATACATGTATATACATGTATATATTTAGTACCAGATGTGTGTCTGATGTTCTTGCAAACATGAAGATGTCATCGGATTCCTCTAGAAATGGAGTTACAAATGGTAATGACATACTACCTGGGTCTTCTGGAAGAATATCCACTGACTCATCACTGTATCCAGCAGCTGTCAAAGTTGACATTATCATATCCAATTGACCACCATTTTTTTGATTCAGTAAACACAGCATCTCAGGAACTGAGATACCAGCATCTTGGAACTGTTGATGTAATGGACATCATATTCACAAGTATTCTCCGGCAATGATTTAAAAATGAATTAGGTATCAGAATCCCTGGAGAGGGACATAGCCACAATATCTACACAAAAGCACCTGATTTAAAAGGCAGAGTGCAGAGCTCAATTTTAGAAGCAAAACCCATTTTCCCCAGATGATTATAATGTGCATCAAGGTTGGGAGCTACACAGTATTCAAGCTACTCATTGGTTAGTTACAGGCTTGAAGAGCAATTCATCTTTTACAAGAACATACTATTAATTCAGAGATAGTTTATATATTGTTGAAAGTCCAATTATTGTCAGATTCTACTTTATATCAGATTTTTATTACTATGTTATTAAGTAGAGTCACAACATTTAAAGATTACACACATGCCTGGAAAGAGCCATAGAACTGATATTGCTTTTAGGTTCCAGTTCTGAGGCCTCTGGCAGGACACTTCGGGATCCAGAACAGCCTGGGCTGCAACACCACATCTCCAGGTCCTACAAAAGGCCAGAGGGGCACCCGGGAGGCCGGCTGGGAGGAGTCAGTATGCTCTGGTGAGTTCATCAGACCCCGATGGGAGACTTCAGGTGTCTGATTCGGGATCTGAACAGCCTGGGTCACAGTACTTGGTCTCCAAGAAGTGCAAGAGGCCTGGTGTGCTCCTGGAGGCAGACTGGGAGCACACAGCTTGCTCAGGTGGGTTGGCACCACAGACCTTAGGTCCCAGACCTGAGGCCTCTGGCAGGAGCCTTCAGATCTCTGCTTCAGGATCCAGAAGAGCCTGGGCTACAACACCACATCTCCAGGCTCTGCAAGAGGACAGAGGGGCACCAGGGAGGCCAGCTGGGAGGAGTCAGTGTGCTCTGGTGAGTCCAGCAGGCCCCAGACAGGAGCCTTCGGGTGTCTGCTTTTGGATATGAACAGGCTGGGCCACAGCACCCTGTCTCCAGACAGTGCAGGAGGTCAGCTGTGCACCAGAGGCCAGCTGGGAAGAGGCAGCTTGCACTGGTGAGTCCAGCATTGACAAAACCAACTAACACCAGTGAGAACTAGATGGCAAAAGGCAAATGCAGGAACGTCAATAACAGAAATCAAGACAATATGGCAGCATCTGAACCTAATTCTCCTTTAACAACATGTCCTGGATAAGCCATCACACCAGAAAAACAAAATTTGGATTTAAAATCACTGGTCATGATGCTGGTTGAGGAACACATGAACAACATACTTAAAGAAATTCAGGAGAAAATTGGATCAAAAGTTAGAAGCCCTTACAAGGGAAACACAAAAATCATTGAAAGAAATTCAGGAGAATACAAAAGCCAATAAGGAGGAAACACAAAAATCACTCAAAGAAATACAGGAGAAATTTGGTCAACAGGCTGAGGTCATGAAAGAGGAAACACAAAATCTCTTAAAGAATTACAGGAAAGCACAAACAAGCAAGTGACGGAGCTAAGCAAAACCATCCAGGATCTAAAATCAGAAGTAGAAATAACTAAGAAAACTCAAAGGGAGACAACTTTGGAGACAGAAAACCTTGGGAAGAAATCAGGGGACAGAGATGCAAATATCAACAACAGAATACAAGAGATAGAAGAAAGAATCTCAGATGCTGAAGATACCATAGAAACCATGGACTCAACAGTTAAAGAAAATGCAAAATGCAAAAAACTTGTAACCCAAAACATCCAGGAAATCCAGGACACAATGAGAAGACCAAACCTAAGGATTATAGGCATAGATGAGAGTGAAGATTTACAACTTAAAGAGCCAGCAAATATCTTCAATAAAATTATGGAAGAAAACTTCCCTAACCTAAAGAGAGAGATGTCCATGAATATACAAGAAGTCTACAGAACTCCAAACAGACTGGACCAGAACAGAAATACCTCCTGTCACATAATAATCAAAACCCCAAATGTACTAAACAAAGAAAGAATATTAAAGGCAGTAAGAGAAAAAGGCCAAGTAACATATAAAGGAAGACCTATCAGAATCACAGCAGACTTTTCACCTGAGACTGTGAAAGCTAGAAGATCCTAGGCAGATCTCATGCAGACTCTAAGACAACACAAATGTCAGCCAAAACTACTATACCCAGGAAAACTCTCAATCAGCGTAGATGGAGAAACTAAGATATTCCATGACAAAACCAAGTTTACCCAATATCTACCCACAAACCCAGCCCTACAAAGGATAATAGGAGGAAAACACCAATACAAGGAGGGAAACTTCACCCTGGAAAAAGCAAGATAGTAACCTTCTTTCATCAAACCCAAAAGAAGTTAACCAATCAAATTTAAAAAAATAACATCAAAAATGACAGGAAGTAATAATCACTATTCCTTAATATCTCTTAACATCAATGGGCTCAATGCCCCAATAAAAAGACATAGACTAACTAACTGGATAAGGAAACAGGACCCTACATTTTGCTGCACACAGGAAACACACCTCAGGGTCAAAGAAAAACACTACCTTAGAGTAAAAGGCTGGAAGACAATTTTACAAGCAAATGGTCTCAGGAAACAAGCTGGAGTAGCCATTCTAATATCAGATAAAACTGACTTTCAACCCAAAATCATCAAAAGAGACACAGAGGGACACTTCTTGCTGGTCAAAGAAAAAAAAAAAACAACAAGAAGAACTCTCAATTCTGAACATCTATGCTCCAAGTGCAAGGGAACCCTCATTCATAAAAGAAACTTTACTAATGCTGAAAGCACACATTGCACCTAACACAATAATTGTGGGTGATTTCAACCCTGCACTTTCCACAATGGACTGATCAGGAAAACAGAAACTGAACAGGGACACAGTAAAACTAGTTGAAGCTTTGAACCAATTAGATTTAACAGATATATAGAGAGCATTCTATCCTAAAGAAAAAGAATATACCTTTTTCTCAGCACCTCATGGTACCTTCTCCAAAATCGACCATATAATTGGTCATAAGACAGACCTCAACAAATATAAGAAGATCAAACTAATCCCATGCCTCCTATCAGATCACTATGGAGTAAAAGTGAGCTTCAATAGCAACAAAAACAACAGAAAACCCACATACACGTGGAAACTGAACAATATTCTACTCAATGATACCTTGGTCAAGGAAGAAATAAAGAAAAAAATTAAAGATTTTTTAGAACTTAATGAAAATGAAGACACAACATACCCAAATATATGGGACACAATGAAAGCAGTGCTAAGAGGAAAACTCATAGCCCTGAATGCCTCCAAAAACAAAACTGAGAGAGCATACACTAACAGCTTAATGACATACCTGAAATCCCTGGAACAAAAAGAAGCTATTTCACCCAGGAGGAGTAAAAGGCAGGAAATCAACAAACTCAGGGCTGAAATCAATCAAGTAGAAACAAGGAGAACCATACAAAGAATCAACAAAACCAGGAGCTGGTTCTTTGAGAAAATCAACAAGATAGATAAACCCTTAGCCAGACTAACCAAAGGGCACAGAGACAGTATCCAGATAAACAAACTTAGAAATGAAAAGGGAGATATAACAACAGAAACGGAGGGAATTCGAAAAATCATCAGATCCTACTACAAAAGCCTATACTCAACACAACTGGAGAATCTGGAGGAAATAGACAGTTTCCTAGACAGATATCCGACACCAAAACTAAATCAGGATCAAATAGATCATCTAAAGAGTCCCATAACACCTGAAGAAATAAAAAGGTCATAGAAAGTCTCCCAACCCAAAAAAGCATGGGACCAGATGGCTTCAGTGCAGAATTCTATCAGAGCTTCATAGAAGACCTAACACCAATACTCTTCAAACTATTCCACAAAATAGTAACAGAAGGAACTCTACCCAACTTGTTCTATGAAGCCACAATTACACTGATATCAAAACCACACAAAGATCCAACAAAGAAAGAAATTTCAGGCCAATTTCCCTGATGAATATTGATGCAAAAAATACTGAATAAAATTCTTGCCAACCGAATCCAAGAACACATCAAAATGATTATCCACCATGATCAAGTAGGTTTCATCCCAGGGATGCAGGGATGATTCAATATAAGGAAATCTATCAATGCTATCCACTACATAAACAAATTCAAAGAAAAAAACATGTGATCATCTCATTAGATGCAGAAAAAGCATTTGACAAAATTCAGCATCCTTTCATGCTAAAAGTCTTGGAAAGAACAGGAATTCAAGACCCATACCTAAACATCGTTAAAGCAATATACAGCAAACCAGTAACCAACATCAAACTAAATGGAGAGAAGCTTGAAGCAATCCCACTAAAATCAGGGACTAGACAAGGCTTTCCTCTCTCTCCATATCTCTTCAATATAGTACTGGAAGTTCTAGCTAGAGCAATTAGACAACATAAGGAGGTCAAGGGGATACAAATTGAAAAGGAAAAAGTCAAATTATCACTATTTGCAGATGATATGATAGTCTATGTAAGTGACCAGAAAACCTCCACCAGAGAACTCCTACAGCTGATAAACAACTTCTGCAAAGTGTCTGGTTATAAAATCAGTTCAAGCAAATCAGTTGCCTTCCTATACTCAAAGAATAAGCAGGCTGAGAAAGAAATTAGGGAAATGATACCCTTCACAATAGCCACAAACTGTATAAAGTATCTTGGTGTGACTCTAACCAAACAAGTGAAAAATCTATATGACAAGAACTTCAGGTCTCTAAAGAAGGAAATCCAAGAAGACCTCAGAAAATGGAAACATCTTCCATTCTCGTGGATCTGCAGGATTAATATAGTTAAAATTGCCATCTTGCCAAAAGCGATCTACAGATTCAACACAATCCCCATCAAAATCCCAACTCAGTTCTTCACAGTCTTAGAAAAAGCAATTCTCAAATTCATATAGAATACCAAAAAACCCAGGATAGCTAAAACTATTCTCAACAACAAAAGAAATTCTGGGGGAATCAGTATCCCTGACTTCAAGCAATACTACAGAGCAATAGTGTCAAAAACTGCACGGTATTGACACAGTGACAGTCAAGTGGACCAATGGAATAGAATTGAAGATCCAGAAATGAACCCACACACCTATGGCCACTTGATCTTCGACAAAGGAGCCAAAAACATCCAGTGGAAAAAAGATATCCTTTTCAACAAATGGTGCTGGTTCGACTGGAGGTCAGCATGCAGAAGAATGCGAATTGATCCATTCATATCCCCATGTACTAAACTTCACTCCAAGTGGATCAAGGACCTCCAAGTAAAACCAGACACACTGAAACTAATAGAAAAGAAACTGGGGAAGACCCTTAAGAACGTGGGCTCAGAGGAAAAGTTCCTGAACAGATCACCAATAGCTTATGCTCTAAGATCAAGAATTGACAAATGGGACCTCATAAAATTACAAAGTTTCTGTAAGGTAAAGACTGTTAAATCGCATAACAAATAACTCCCATGAAGAAGTATGGAGAAGGTCCTGATCCTGAAAAGGATTGATCTAACATTGGAGGGGAATATAAGGACAGAGAAAAAAAGGAGGGAGGTGATTGGGGAATGGATGGAGAGCAGAAGGTTTATGGGGAGGGGGGATCTGGGAAAGGGGAAATTATTTGGAATGTAAACAAAGAATATAGAAAATAAAAATAATTAAAAAAAGAAAAGGACAAAATGGCAACCATCAAATTGGGAAAGGATATTCACCAACCCTACATCTGATAGAGGGCTAATATCCAATATATACAAAGAACTCAAGAAATTAGACCCCAGGGAATGAAATAACCCTATTACAAAATGGGGTACAGATCTAAACAAAGAATTTTCACCTGAAGGAATTCGGATGGCTGAGAGGCACCTTAAGAAGTGCTCAACATCATTAGTCATTAGGGAAATGCAAATCAAAGCAACCCTGTGATTTCACCTTATACCAGTCAGAATGGCTAAGGTCAAAAACTCAGGAGACAGCAGGTGTTGGTGAGGATGTGGAGAAAGAGCCCCACTGCTGGTGGGGCTTTAAGATGGTACAACCACTTTGGAAATCAGTCTGGTGGTTCCTCAGAAAACTGGACATGACACTTCCGGAGGACCCTGCTATACCTCTCCTGGGCATATACCCAAAGGATTCCCCGGCATGCAATAAAGACACATGCTCCATTATGTTCATATCACCCTTATTTATAATAGCCAAAAGCTGGAAAGAACCCAGATGTCCCTCAAATGGGGATTGGATACAGAAAATGTGTTATATTTACACAGTGGAATACTACTCAGCAATTAGAAACAATGAATTCACAAAATTTTTAGGCAAATTGTTTAATCTGGAAAATATCATCCTAAGTGAGGTAACCCAATCACAAAAGAATACACATGGAATGCAATCTCTGATAAGTGGATATTAATTAGCCCCGAAGCCCTGAATACCCAAGGCACAAATCGCATAAAAAATGACTCCCATAAAGAAGTATGGAGAGGGTCCTGCTCCTGGAAAGTATTGATTTAGCATTGGAGGGGAATATAAGGACAGAGAAAAAGGAAGGATGTGTTTGGAGAATGGATGGAGAGAAGAAGGTTTATGGGACATATGGGGAGGGGGGATATGGGAAAGGGGAAATCATTTGGAATGTAAACAAAGAATATAGAAAATAAAAATATTTTTTAAAAAAAGAACTGATATTGCTAGTCAACCACTCATGATCTAAACCCATGAAAAGGTTAAAGGAACTGAATCTCAGCTAAAATATTTGGCTAGAAATAATTGCTATTTATCTGTGAAAATTCAAGAGAAATGATAATGTCAAATTTGATATACATACTTAATCTTGTTAACTATCATAATTAAGACCAAGAGGGTAGGAAAAAAAACACTCCTAGTTTACCATTTCAGAAAGTTCTCTGGTGATTTTAAATGTTGTCCCATCCCTCACACAGCTAGAATCCAGAGCTCCCATGAGGATTTATTATTCCTTCCAAACAAGGCTTCTGCCAAAGCATTTCACAAGCACACGACTTCCAAAGTTTTGTCTAACTTACAGTATTAAATGTTGCAATACAATGTTTGATCTGGACAAGAAATAGATGTTTGATGTTTTAAAGTATTACAGTGTTTAAGAGAAGCATAACAGAAAATTATTCATTAAAATTTATTTCCCCCACCCTCTACTTATTTTTCTTTTTCCATTCGGATACATGGTGTACCCTAAAGTGTCTATTTCCCAAATTAACAAGAGTCACACATGAGAGAGCCAAGGATCTTCTTTTTTTAGTGGGGTTTTATGTGGAGCATTTTTCCACATTTATATATTATATATTTTCCCAGTAATTTGTTTATTTATTCACTTTACATCCCAATTGTATCTCCTAACTCTCCTTAGGTAGTCCCTCCCCATAGTCCCTCCCCTTCTACTCTGATAAGTGGAGAGAACCTCCTGGATACCAAACCTTCCTGTCACATCAAGTCACTGCAGGACTAAGTACATCCTTTTCCACTGAGGCCAAACAAGTCATCCCAGTTAGTGCAACAGGATGCACAGGAATGCAATAGGTGTAGGGATAGCCCTTGTTCCAGTTGTTGGGGGACCTACAAAAAGACCAAGCTACACATATATGCAGGCCTTCTAGATCCTGCCCATGTTAGTGGTTCAGTTTCTGGTAGTTTCCAAGGGCCCATGTTAGTTGACTCTGTGATTCCTCTTGTATAATCCCTATACCCTCCAGGTCCCTCAATCCTTCTCCCAGCTCTTCTACAGGACTCCTTGAGCTCCATCTAGTTTTTGGCTGTGGGTCTCTGCATTTCTTTCAGTCAGCTAGATGGAACCTCTCAGAGGACACTTATGTTAGGCTCCTGTCTGCAAGCATAACCGAGTACCATTAATAGTGTCAGGGATTAGTCCTTGCCCAGAAGATGGGTCTCAAGTTGGGCCAGTTATTAGTTAACTTTAGTTTCTGTTCTATCTTTGTCTCTGCAATCTTGTAGGTAGGACAAATTTTGGGTGGAAGCTATTGGGGTGGCAGTTGGTTTCTTTTTCCTTCCAATAGGACTCCTGGTATTACTAAGCTATTAAAAACAAGGGCATCATAAGATTTGCCAGCAAATGAATGCAATTCAAGAGCAAAAGATCTTTTTATTTATTTATTTATTTTGAATATTTTGATTTACATTTCAAATGTTATTCCCTTTCCCAGTTTCCCCGCTCCAAGAAAACTCCCAACCCATCCTTCCACCCCGTACCTCCAAGAAGATGCCCCCCCTCCACCCAGCCAATTCCCACCTACCCCCACTTGATTTCCCCACACTGGTGCATCTATCGACCCTTCATATGACCAGGGACCTCTCATCCCACTGATGCCTGACAAGGCATTCCTCTGCCACAATTGCAGCTGAAACCATGTGTACCCTTTGGTTAATGGCTTAGTTCCTGGGAGCCCTGGGAGGCAGGGGTCTGGTTGGCCGACATCATCATCTTCCCATGGGCCTCCAAACCCCTTCCAGTCCTCTCTCCAACTCCTCCATATTGGGTAACTAGCACTCAGTCCAGAGGCTGCTAGCATCTGCCTCTGTATCTGTAAGGCTCTGGAGGGCCCCTCCCTAGATAGTCATAACAGGCTCCTTTTGGCAAGCATTACTTGTCATCCAAATAGTGTTGGGGGGTTGTTGACTATTTATAGGATGAATTCTCAAGTAGGACATTCTCTGGGTGGCCTTTCCTTCAGACTCTGACCTTTACTTTGTCTCCATAATGATAGCATAGAGAACATAAAGGATACTTAAAAGTAATTCTTTGCTTCTTTCCCGACCTTAAGGTTCCAGCTAACATGAGTTTGATTACTGTGTGCTTCCACAAGCCCAATTTGTATCTAAGGTCATTGGCTTTATATGTACTAAAAAAATAAAAACCTTAAATAATAAGAGGTATAATTTTCATGTTTAAGAATTATATACCTATGTGGGATATAATAATCATATTATTCACTGTAAAATGTTTTATGAATTTACTCATACTTTTCCAGAATCCTTGGTAGTAATGCAAATTGACATAATTAAACTTTCTTTTTCTTTTTCTTTTTTTCTTTGATTTTCTGTTCCTTTCCTTTTATTCTTTCTTTCTTTCTTTTTTTCTTTTTCTTTCTTATTTATTTTTTTTGGAAATTTTGTATATTCTTCACTTCCTGGATCTCTCTCTGTAGACCTGGACACTGGACTGGTCTGTATCTCACAGAGAAACACCTGTTTATGCCTCCTGAGTGCTGGAATTAAAGGTATGTGCCACCATCACCTGACCTGCCATGCTTTCTTGTGCGTATGCCATATGTAAGCCTGTGCCTGTAATTGCATGGTTACCTATGCATGCACATGTTTATGCTGTAGATTAACTATAGGCATCTTCCTCTAACACCCTTTAACTGCAATATATGAAAGAGGTGTTATCAGAGCCTCCCACTAAATTGGAGCTCACTGATAAGACTCGGCTATGTGACCACTGAGCACTGGGCATCTATCTGCCTGTCTCTGTCTTCCTGAACTGAGGTTGACAGATCAGCGCCGTCAGGCCTGGTTTTGATGTGAATTATCGGGATGTGAACTCATGGATCATGCTCCAGTTCACACAGCTAGTAGTCTTGTAAATATGTTTATCTTCACTGTCTGTTCCCTTCTGAGTGACCTTTCTACCTGGTTATGAAAGCCAGCTTTGCAGCATTTGACAACTGTCTTTGAGAGGACAAAATATCCATTCTTCCATCTGAACACTGAAATAAACAAGGACTCCAACGTAAAGTTCAGACAAATACAAAGATACTTCCATTCCCCCATGACTAATACAAAAGATTTTATTAACTTGGACCTCCCTGGTTAGTTCATTCACTTAGATAAAGCAGACTAGCTACAGGCCCAAAGTGAGATCTTGATCAAGGGGAGGCCCCAAGGCCTGACACTATTACTGAGGCTATAGAGAACTCACAAAAAGGGACCAATCATGACTGCCTCCCGAAAGACCCAAGGAGCAACTGAAAGAGTCACGTGCAGATATTGGTACCCAACCAACAGACAGAAGCTGCTGACCCCTGTGATTGAATTAGGGAAAGGCTGGAAGAAGCTGAGGAGGGCGGCCCTGTAGGAGGACCAGTAGTCCAATTAACCTGCACCCCGTGGTTTCTCAGATACTGGAAGACCAACCAGGCAGCATACAGCAGATGATATGAGGCCCCCAACACAGACAACAGAGGACTGCAGGATCTGGCTTTAGTCAGACAAGAATCACTTAACCTTAAAGAGACTGAAGGTCCCATGGAGTTTAGAGGCCTGGTGGGATTGGAGGGAGTAGGGATATCCTCGTGGATACAGGGGGGCAGATGGGATGTGGAACAGTCGGAGGGTGGACCAGGAGAGAAATAAAATCTGGAGTTTAAAATAACAATCTGAGTTCAAGGCCAGCCTGGTCTACAGAGTAAGTTCCAGGACAGCCTGGCCACTAAAGAGAAACCATGTCTCAAAAAAACCAAAATAAAATAAAATAAAACAAAATAAAATGAAATGAAATAAAATAGTAAGCTAGGATGACTCACATTAATTAAATTAATATTAAGCCATATGTAAATTTACATAGTCTCTATTATTTAAAATTACAGTTTATCTCCCATATATAAAATTCTCATCTACGAAAAGCACAATTTCAAAACTTCAGATCACAATTCCAATACTATCTCTACATTTAAGCAAGTTTATTGAAGAGAAACACATAAAATAGTATACACATAACACAAAAAAGTTGGAATACTTTTTCTACTTAATTTTACCATTAAATGACAGATTTATTTCTCTATAAATGTTCTCTTGTTCTGATTTCTGTTTCTCTCTATTAAATCTAGAGTTTTCCTGTCACAAAAGACCAAAACGCCTCTATCTAAAACACCTGTAAATATTCCTGTATTATGAACATTGTTAAAATATAAACAGATAAACTTAAATCTAACTGAAGCCAATCCAAAACAACATTAAAGCAAAGGTAGATCTTCTTATCTCCAGAACATCCCATCAACATTTCTGCCTTTGTTGTCCTGTTATAATTTTTATGCTTATCAACAGTTATAGCTACAGATTAAAACAGTATAAATTGCAAGATATTATACAGCTCTCTGTCCATTACTGAAATTTCAATTCATATCAAACTGACAGTTGAGCGAAGCCAATCTTTTACATCAGCCTGCAAATACTTGTCTAAGATGACCTTTCTGAATAATTGATGGGGAAATTTTGTCTTTGTTCCAACTTGCTAAAATGTTCAAAAACACTATAGCCAGATCACTCCAGTGGACTATGTAGCATTCAGTTTGCAACTGTTCCTGTCAGCTATGCTATAAGCAGTAACATTTGTCAGGAATTTCTCTGCAGTTAGTAGAAGATGGGAGTGGGTGTTGAGATATAGTTGACCTACTTCACTTATTTTCCAATTAACCCCATTGAATGGAAAGGGCCCAATATACTGACTAACTACAGATGGAAGCTACCATATAGGTTTCAATCTCTTCCCTCAAGGTTATAAGAAATGAGATCAAGAGCAAATGATGATTATAGGTCAAGATGCCTATATTCGTCAATATTTGAAGATAATGTGCATGGGCTGTCATTTAGTGATACCCTAGAGTAATTAAGAAGGAGTATGATGGCTCATGCATTCTCTGACCTCTACTTGTCATCTCTCAACCAGAACCCAGGAAGCAGTGAAAGAAGACATTATTCAACTAAGGTACTCTGGAAACTGCTTGCCGATCCTAGGAAATCGCATTTGATTATCTGACTGTGTTAATTACATTTTTTTAATAAAAACAGAAGTGAAACAGACAGTAATAAAATCACGCATAATTATACTGTCTCATCATAATTGTAAGTCAAGGAGAATTTTTTGTAATTAATACATATCATAGCAGTGACAGATAGTGGCAATCTATAGTTCTAGCACTCCTATAGACAATGCTGATTATATTTTTACAAATTGGAATTATATTATTTCTTTATACTAAAATTAACTTGGAAATATTTCAATACATGACCAAATTTTTAAAGCCACAATGAATCTTAGTATATGCTGCTTATTGCGATTCAATGATAAAAATATTAAACATATTGGTAAGAAAATTGAATCCTCAATGGAAGGAAATAGTCTCTGATTATCATACATAATATATGTATACACACATTACTAAATGTAATTGTCTCATACTGAATGTTTTGAAAGTTCAGGTCTAGTTAATCATAGTTATATAATACTCTGCAACTTTGCATAGTCACTTCACATTAGAGTTTGAAATCTATACTTGTTTGGAGATGTATCCTAACCCAATCTTTTCTCTATTTAGCTGACTCACCTTGGTCAACAAACTCAGGTACCTATATACTAGACTCACTCTGATGATATACCATCTTCTATTCTTGTTTGTTGTTGCTGTTCGCCATTGATTACTATGTGAACATATCATGATTTACTCATCTTTGCTTTGCTTAGCATTGTTTTCTTTTACAAGAAACATACAATGGGGCTAGGGAGATGGCTCAGTGGTTAAGAGCAGTGACAGCTCTTTCAAAGGTCCAGAGTTCAATTCCCAGATACCACATGGTGGCTCACAACCATATGTAATGGGATCTGATGCCCTTTTCTGACAGCTATCGTGTACTCATATACATAAAATAAGAAAATCATTTTTTTTAAAAAAGAAACATGCTATGTAGAATGTTAGATTATTCCATATTGACAGTTGGGGCTATTATAAGAGCTTACATATCACTGGGAATTCCTCTAGTTTTATTTATCTGAATTATTCCCTTTACCCAGAAATTTGGATATTCTACAAGAGTAGGTATCTTCTAATAAATAGTAAGTATTGTCATACATTTTAAAAAGCATTTTCATGCACTGGTATATATAAAGAATGATGATACTTTTTACATTTTCTTCATTGACTAAAACATGTGTTAGAAAGACAACTCCATGTCATGCAAACACAAGGGCATGAGTTTGAATCCCTAGATTTAACATGCAGCAGATAGTAGTAGCTGTCATCTATAATTCCAAAATATAATCCCAGCAAGGGATTTAATGACTGAGAAACAGGCAGGAGCACCCATGAAATTTACAGGTCTATTAGCCTGGCATATGTAGTAGGGGAAAACGAATAGATCTGGCTCACATACTCAGATATGGTAGACTCAGAAGAGCAATATCCAAATATCCAAGGCTGTCCTCTGATCTCAACACATATACTGTGATATCTGTGCACTTGAAAGTTACAAATGCAAACAGGTACACACATACATAAACACACACACACACACACACACAGAGAGAGAGAGAGAGAGAGAGAGAGAGAGAGAGAGAGAGAGAGAGAGAAAGAGAGTGAGAGAGAGAGGGAGAGGGAAAGAGAGAGAGAAAGAGAGTGAGAGAGAGAGAGGGAGAGGGAGAGGGAGAGGGAGAGGGAGAGAGAGAGAGAGAGAGAGAGAGAGAGAGAGAGAGAGAGATCCCACACAAACATAAACATAGACAGATTACACATAGGCAGTGCAGCTTTTTCCCTCCTGCATTTTTCCCTTTCTTCTGTTCTCTTATGTGAATTGGTCTGATGATGCATTTCTAAAAGAAGAAGACTAATTTTCTCCAATTAACCTAAAAGTTTATCAATTTTTAAATTTTTATTTTGGATAAGATATATAGCAAAGGAGTTTTATGTCAGTCCCTATCTTGTATTTCTCTTGCCTTTCATTTCTGACAAATTTAATTTTACATAAAAGTAATGTTCAATTAGTGTGTCTTTAGAGACACTAATATATATACCTATATATATAAGGTAAATGCCTAATTTTACTTTCCTCATCTGATTCCTTTATTTCAAAACCATATTGAAATACTATGTCTGTTCTCACTGATTTACAATACTTAGAGAAAAGGCTAAAGTGACAAAGAAAATAAAAAATGTATGACCTAAAAGAGAAAACAACTAAATTTTTTATATAAGTTTATTCCCAGTCCATCCTATTTTCTCTTAATTAGTACAATTTTGAGTTATTAATTTTGAGTTATGGAAGATATTTACTAAAACGAGTGACTGGAACTTCTTCTTTCTCAGTGTTCTCTTTGGTATTTGTGACCATATTGTTCTCCATTTAAGTTTCATGGTAAACTCATTCAGTTCCATTAAAGGTTATATTTTGACTGAAACTCCCATGTCTCCATAGTGTAGTTTACAAAGAACTAGTACTTTCACAATTTGAGAATTCATTCTCCATGTTGATTGACTACAATATTAGTTTGTCTTCTATAGACAAAGATCTGTGCTATATTCTCCAGTGAACTACTCTATTGTATGAAATATTACATTACATGTATATATTTCCATATTGATGACTGGAGATAATATGAGAGCTCATGTATCACTGGGAATTTCTTTAACTATATTTATCCCCTTGATCCAGATGATTTGAATATTTTACAAGAATAGGCATCCTCTGATTAATGATATGTATTGTCATACATTTTTAAAAGTATTTTTATGCACAGGAATATATGAAAAATGATGAAAAATATTGAATTCAATATATACTCAATATCCTCTGGGTTTGGGGAGATGTTTCAAAGGATAAGAACACTTGGTGAAACTCCATTGCTCAACACAATACCCATATACCTCATTGAATATGGAAAATTTGAGCAGCTGCCTAGAACCTTCATTATAAGAACACTTCATCTTCTAGTGTCCTTAAAATGGAAACGTATCCTGCAGGCTACCACAAGAGAAATGTAATCACCAATCCAACCATAAACCTTTCATCTAAAATCTGCCTTGAAAATATGCTCTGACAATGGTGACAGGAGCTTTGTGTGAGTGACCAACTAATGTCTGATTTGACTTAAGGCCTACTCCATGATATGGAACAGATATTTCAAACTATTTCAGTGACTAAGAAATAGTCACACTATTTCAGTGACTAGAAACTAGATAGCCTATAGATCTAGGGTAAAGCCAAATACTACTGGTTAAAAAACAAAACAAAACAAAACAAAACAAAACAAAAACCAAAACCAAAACCAAAACCAAACCAAAAAAATTAACAACAAAATGACATCTAATGAAAATGTTTTATACTTCAACCTTAGTGCCTTTTTCAACCATTATTAGAGGCTTCCTTCTACAATATGGGAATAGAGACTCAAATTCAGATATTACATGCACGGAGAGAAAGATCTTGAAAAACATGCCTCTAAGTAGGATGTCTCCATTAAATCCATTCTGTCAGCCATCAGAAAACCCTGTGGAAGAGGATGCAGAAACATTTGCAGAGACAGAGGGAATGGAGAGCATCCATCTTACTCTTCTGTTGCTTCTTTCCAAACCTTTATGCATTCACACATGGAGAGCATTCCCACTGTTGCCACAAGAGACAAAGAGAACAAGAGAAAAAAAGGACCAAGAGAACAAACTCTTAAAAAACTGAGCCCCATCACACCAGTAAAACAAGATTTGGATTTAAAATCACTGGTCATGATGCTGGTACAGGAACACATGAAGGACATACTTAAAGAAATTCGGGAGAAAATGGATCAAAAGTTAGAAGCCCTTGCAAGGGAAACACAAAAATCATTGAAAGAAATCCAGGAGAATACAAAAGCCAACAAGGAGGAAATGCAAAAAACACTTAAAGAAATACAGGAGAACTTTGGTCAACAGGCTGAGGTCATGAAAGACGAAACACAAAAATCTCTTAAAGAAATACAGGAGAACTTTGGTCAACAGGCTGAGTTCATGAAAAAGGAAACACAAAAATCTCTTAAAATATTCCAGGAAAACACAAACATGCAAGTGAAGGAGCTAAGCAAAACCATCCAGGATCTAAAATCAGAAGTAGAAACAACTAAGAAAACTCAAAGGGAGACAACTTTGGAGATAGAAAGCCTTGGGAAGAAATCGGGGGACAGAGATGCAAATATCAACAACAGAATACAAGAGATAGAAGAAAGAATCTCAGATGCTGAAGATTCCATAGAAACCATGGACTCAACAGTTAAAGAAAATGCAAAATGCAAAAAGCTTGTAACCCAAAATATCCAGGAAATCCAGGACACAATGAGAAGACCAAACCTAAGGATTATAGGCATAGATGAGAGTAAAGATTTACAACTTAAAGGGCCAGCAAATATCTTCAATAAAATTATGGAAGAAAACTTCCCTAACCTAAAGAGAGAGATGCCCATGAATATACAAGAAGCCTACAGAACTCCAAACAGACTGGACCAGAACAGAAATACTTCCCGACACATAATAATCAAAACACCCAATGTTCTAAACAAAGAAAGAATACTAAAGGCAGTAAGAGAAAAAGGCCAAGTAACATATAAAGGAAGACCTATCAGAATCACAGCAGACTTTTCACCTGAGACTATGAAGGCAGATCTCATGCAGAATCTAAGAGAACACAAATGCCAACCAAAACTACTATATCCAGCAAAACTCTCAATCACCATAGATGGAGAAACTAAGATATTTCATGACAAAACCAAGTTTACCCAATATCTATCCACAAACCCGGCCCTAAAAAGGATAATAGGAGGACAACACCAATACAAGGAGGGAAACTTCACCCTGGAAAAAGCAAGATAGTAACCTTTCATCAAACCCAAAAGAAGATAAGCATTCAAATTTAAAAAATAACGTCAAAAATGATAGGAAGTAACAATCACTATTCCTTAATATCTCTTAACATCAATGGACTTAATGCCCCAATAAAAAGACACAGACTAACTAACTGGATACGTAAACAGGACCCTACCTTTTGCTGCTTACAGGAAACACACCTCAGGGTCAAAGACAAACACTACCTTAGAGTAAAAGGCTGGAAGACAATTTTACAAGCAAATGGTCTCAGGAAACAAGCTGGAGTAGCCATTTTAATATCAGATAAAATTGACTTTCAACCCAAAGTCATCAAAAGGGACCCTGAGGGACACTTCTTGCTGGTCAAAGGAAAAATACAAAAAGAAGAACTGTCAATCCTGAACATCTATGCCCCAAATGCAAGGGCACCCTCTTTCGTAAAAGAAACTTTATTAAAACTCAAAGCACACATTGCACCTAACACAATAATTGTGGGTGACTTCAACACTGCACTTTCCTCAATGGACCGATCAGGAAAACAGAAACTAAACAGGGACACAATGAAACTAATTGAAGCTTTGGACCAATTAGATTTAACAGATATATATAGAACATTCTATCCTAAGACAAAAGAATATACCTTTTTCTCAGCACCTCATGGTACCTTCTCCAAAATCGACCATATAATTGGTCACAAGACAGACCTCAACAAATATAAGAAGATAGAACTAATCCCATGCCTCCTATCTGATCACTATGGAGTAAAAGTGGTCTTCAATAGCAACAGAAACAACAGAAAACCCACATACACGTGGAAACTGAACAATACTCTACTCAATGATACCTTGGTCAAGGAAGAAATAAAGAAAGAAATTAAAGACTTTTTAGAACATAATGAAAATGAAAACACAACATACCCAAATCTATGGGACACAATGAAAGCAGTGCTAAGAGGAAAACTCATAGCCCTGAGTGCCTCCCAAAAGAAAATGGAGAGAGCATACATTACCAGCTTAATGACACACCTGAAAGCCCTAGAACAAAAAGAAGCTATTTCGCCCAGGAGGAGTAGAAGACAGGAAATCATCAAACTCAGGGCCAAAATCAATCAAGTAGAAACAAAGAAAACCATACAAAAAATCAACAAAACCAGGAGCTGGTTCTTTGAGAAAATCAACAAGATAGATAAACCCTTAGCCAGACTGACCAAAGGGCACAGAGAAAGTATCCAAATTAACAAACTTAGAAATGAAAAGGGAGATATAACAACTGAAACTGAGGAAATCCAAAAAATCATCAGATCTTACTACAAGAGCCTGTACTCAACACAACTGGAGAATCTGGAGGAAATGGGCAATTTCCTTGACAGATACCAAATACCAAAATTAAATCAGGACCAACTAGACCATCTAAACAGTCCCATAATGCCTAAAGAAATAGAAGGAGTCATAGAAAGTCTTCCAACCAAAAAAAGCACAGGACCAGATGGCTTCAGTGCAGAATTCTACCAGACCTTCAAAGAAGAGTTAACACCAATACTCTTCAAACTCGTCCACAAAATAGAAACAGAAGGAACACTACCCAATTCCTTCTACGAAGCCACAATTACGCTGATACCAAAGCCACAAAAAGATCCAACTAAGAAAGAGAACTTCAGACCAATTTCCCTTATGAACATCGATGCAAAAATACTCAATAAAATTCTTGCCAACCGAATCCAAGAACACATCAAAACGATCATCCACCATGATCAAGTAGGCTTTATCCCGGGAATGCAGGGTTGGTTCAATATACGGAAATCCATCAATACAATCCACTACATAAACAAACTCAAAGAACAAAACCACATGGTCATTTCATTGGATGCTGAAAAAGCATTTGACAAAATTCAGCATCCCTTCATGCTTAAAGTCTTGGAGAGAACAGGAATTCAAGGCCCATACCTAAGCATAGTAAAAGCAATATACAGCAAACCGGTAGCCAGCATCAAACTAAATGGAGAGAAACTTGAAGCAATCCCACTGAAATCAGGGACCAGACAAGGCTGCCCCCTTTCTCCTTATCTTTTCAATATTGTACTTGAGGTACTAGTTCGGGCAATTCGACAACATAAGGAGGTCAAAGGGATACAAATTGGAAAGGAAGAAGTCAAACTATCATTATTTGCAGACGACATGATTGTCTACCTAGGTGACCCAAAAAACTCCACTAGAGAACTCCTACAGCTGATAAACAACTTCAGCAAAGTGGCAGGTTATAAAATCAACTCCAGCAAATCAGTGGCCTTCCTATACTCAAAGGATAAGCAGGCTGAGAAAGAAATTAGGGAAATGACACCCTTCACAATAGCCACAAACAGTATAAAGTATCTTGGGGTGACTCTTACCAAACATGTGAAAGATCTGTATGACAAGAACTTCAAGACTCTGAAGAAGGAAATGGAAGAAGACCTCAAAAAATGGGAAAACCTCCCATGCTCATGGATCGGTAGAATCAATATAGTTAAAATGGCCATTTTGCCTAAAGCACTATACAGATTCAATGCAATACCCATCAAAATCCCAACTCAATTCTTCACAGAGTTAGAAAGAGCAATTATCAAATTCATCTGGAACAACAAAAAACCCAGGATAGCTAAAACTATTCTCAGCAACAAAAGAAAATCTGGGGGAATCAGTATCCCTGACCTCAAACAATACTACAGAGCAATAGTGTTAAAAACTGCATGGTATTGGTACAGTGACAGGCAGGAGGATCAATGGAACAGGATTGAAGATCCAGAAATGAACCCACACACCTATGGCCACTTGATCCTGGACAAAGAGGCTGAAAACATCCAATGGAAAAAAGATAGCCTTTTCAACAAATGTCGCTGGTTCAACTGGATGTCAGCATGCAGAAGAATGCGAATTGATCCATCCTTGTCTCCTTGTACTAAGCTCAAATCCAAATGGATCAAGGACCTCCACATAAAGCCAGACACTCTGAAGCTAATAGAAAAGAAACTGGGGAAGACCCTTGAGGACATCGGTACAGGGAGAAAGTTTCTGAACAGAACACCAATAGCGTATGCTCTAAGAGCAAGAATTGACAAATGGGACCTCATAAGGTTACAGAGTTTCTGTAAGGCAAAGGACACACACCATCAAGAGGACAGATCGGCAACCAACAAATTGGGAAAAGATCTTTACCAACCCTACATCAGATAGAGGGCTAATATCCAATATATATAAAGAACTCAAGAAGTTAGACTCCAGAAAACCGAACAACCCTATTAAAAAATGGGGTACAGAGTTAAACAAAGAATTCTCACCTGAAGAACGTTGGATGGCAGAGAAGCATCTTAAAAAATGCTCAACTTCATTAGTCATTAGGGAAATGCAAATCAAAACAACCCTAAGATTTCATCTTACACCAGTCAGAATGGCTAAGATTAAAAATTCAGGAGACAGCAGGTGTTGGAGAGGGTGTGGAGAAAGAGGAACACTCCTCCACTGCTGGTGGGGTTGCAAATTGGTACACCCACTCTGGAAATCAGTCTGGCGGTTCCTCCGAAAACTGGGCACCTCACTTCCAGAAGATCCTGCTATACCACTCCTGGGCATATATCCAGAGGATTCCCCACCATGTAATAAGGATACATGCTCTACTATGTTCATAGCAGCCCTATTTATAATTGCCAGATGCTGGAAAGAACCCAGGTATCCCTCAACAGAAGAGTGGATGCAAAAAATGTGGTATATCTACACAATGGAGTACTATTCAGCCATTAGAAACAATGAATTCATGAAATTCTTAGGCAGATGGATGGAGCTAGAGAACATCATACTAAGTGAGGTAACCCAGACTCAAAAGGTGAATCATGGTATGCACTCACTAATAAGTGGTTATTAACCTAGAAAACTGGAATACCCAAAACATAATCTACACATCAAATGAGATACAAGAAGAAAGGAGGAGTGGCCCCTGGTTCTGGAAAGACTCAGTGAAACAGTATTCGGCAAAACCAGAACGGGGAAGTGGGAAGGGGTGGGAGGGAGGACAGGGGAAGAGAAGGGGGCTTACGGGACTATCGGGGAGTGGGAGGGCTAGAAAAGGGGAAATCATTTGAAATGTAAATAAATTATATCGAATAAAAAAAAAACTGAGCCCCATTTCTGTGAACTCATAGAGACTGAAGCAGCAAGCCCAGATCCTACACGACTCTGTACCAGGTTCCCTGAAACTAAGCTTTCAGTTTAGTGTTTTTATGGGGCTAATGAATTAGTGAGTGGGTGAAACTGTGATTCTTATTCATTCTCTTCAGGATCTTTTATTTTTCACTTGGCTTACCTTGTCCATTTTGAGTATGTTGGTTTTTATTTAATCTCGACACAAAATAAGCTGTGCAGTGATGACACACGCCTTTAATCCCAGCACTTGCGAGGCAAAGGCAGGCAGATTTCTTAGTTTGAGGCCAGTCTGTCTACAGAGTGAGTTCCAGGACAGCCAGGGATATACAGAGAAACTCGGTCTCAAATGGAAATAAAGAATATATCGAATTCAAAAAATAAAAAATAAAATAATAAAAAAAAAAAACTGCCTGTAATACCAGCTCTCTAGGAGGCAGAGGCAGGCAGATTTCTGAGTTCAAGGCCAGCGTGGTCTACAGAGTGGGATGCATGACAGCCAGGATCTCTGTCTTGAAAAGACCAAATCCAAAAAAAAAAAAAAAAAGAAAGAAAGAAAAAAACAAACCAAACCTAACCAAATCAAACCAAGCCAAAAAAAACAAAAAAAAAAACAAAAAACAAAAAATAAAGTAAGATTAATTATATATATATATATATATATAATATATATATATATATGATGAGTGTGTGTGTGTGTGTGTGTGTGTGTAAGATCTTTTAGGAGCCTGCCCTTTTCTAATGAGAGACATACAGGGAGTAGTGGCGAAGAGATGGGGAGAAATTGGTGGGAGTAGAGGGAGGGGGAAATATATATTCAGATTATATTATGAGAAAATAATTTATGTTTGTAAAAGGTACAAAAGTAATTAGTCACTCAAAGACCATGGGTGGGTAGAAGAATAGTTGTTGCTCTTCCAGTATGTAGAGGTTCAGTTCTTAGCACCCACATTTTGTATCTAGCAACTACTTTTAACTCTGTTCTAAGGTTGCAAATACCTTTTTCTGGTTTCTGTGGACAGTGTAAGTGCAGGGTACATGTATAAATTAAAAGGCACAGGAATAAACAGGTAAATAAAATCAAATAAAATTTAAAAAGGCTGCTGGGGAATGTGAAGCAATATTTTTTTCTTATGTATTACATGCAATAATAGGAATAGAAGCTTGGAGAAGACCAATGACCCAAGAATTTACATTTATATGAATAAACATTTCTTTCAACAGATGTATAAGAACTGGAAATATGCTGTTAATCCTCCCCTGATCGTTTGGCTTTATCTTATTATGAGTTCTGGGCAATTTTATACATATCATCCTTGGGTAGAAAAACAAAATCCAATAGATAGCCAATGATATAAGCAAATCTGATAAAAAATAATCTTTGTCCTAGAAGACAATTTTAAATAGAAAACTATTTCTTTTCTTCCTGCTGTCATGCAAAATGTGGTGACAAGTTCAAAATAAGCCACCCCCCAATTAGAAATAGATAAAAGCTCAGAAAAGGCAAGAAGGGATGGCAAGGAATACTTGAGGCAAGGGCATTTTCGCTGCACATCTGTGGGAAGCTGTGTCAACATCCATTATTTATTTTTTAAAGACAGGGAGAGCAGCTTACTAGAACCCAGCAATTAGTGGCCACTTTTCTAGTTTCCCCGCTGAGAAGACTGCCTTGCCAACAGCGTTATTACTGCAGAAATGCTTGGTCCCAATGGTCAGCACTCATCTCATGGGCTGCTTTTGTCTACAAATTGTTATGTTGCTCTGTCGTAAATGATCCAGCCCGGAGGACACATTGGGTTCTGCACTCTGACATTCACTTATCAGCACAGAAACGCACTGTGACAGAATACCTGCTTAGCAAGGACTGTGTCTATCTCCTGTGTGGCTGGAGCTGCAAGTAGTGGAGGAACTGTGTCAAAACAGCTGAGCACTTGGATGATAAGCAGGAAAGATGCCGTGCTGTCGTTGAGTCTGTGTGTTCGAAATAAAAGAGAGTGCTTCTTATTTTGACTGGTTACAGCCTATCCCAGCCGGGAAACTGAGTAGTGCCATTTTCTCACGGATGTTTTGAAAGCGACTAAGATGCCAATCAGTCAGGCATTTGTCTCTAAGTTAGGAGACGTGTGGGCAAGAAGAGTTCCTGAAAATCAAATAAATTTACCCGAGCTGTCATTCTATCAGACAGTGAAGATAGATGCAAAACCCAGTGAACTGAACCTGGTGAGAAACCTTGTCTCCTCCATCACTAGAGAAACTTTCATTTTGCTGAATCCATTAGTCCCAGATTAGATGCCATGAAAAGGTTTCCCTGAAATACTTTCAAGAATACCAGTTTGAATCTGTTAATACAGTTTAATGATGTAATTTATAAAAACTGATAACTCATCAAATATAAAATGGACATAACTTAATATATTCTGCCATGGAGACACCTTAGATGAATACCCAAGGTAGAAGTTTGAAGAATTTTATGTACCAAACTATATACTAACCTTACAATACAAATATGATCGCAAAATCAGGTTGGTACAGCTTTTCCTTAGTTAACTGGGTAATTGTGGATTTAAAATGTGAATGCAGAGATGGTTCTATACCATAACCAATTCTCCTCCAGATTTACCCTTCTTCTTTCAAGTGTTTGCAATATGGCTTTGCCAAAGTAGAATCAGAGTTCTGAGGCAGAGTAACTAATGATCAACCCTTCAATAAAAAGCCTTCTCATCTAGAGAGCAAAGGGCCAATATGATTGTAATAAATCTTCATATTTCGAGCCTTGACCATCAAAATCTAAAATGAAGGAGATGTACTAAAATTTAGCCACATCACTGCGTTGGGATGGCTTTTGTTTGTGTGATGCAGAAAAAAGTCATATTAAATGCAATTTAAAGGAAATGTAAAGGGAAGAACAGTTGTAAAGGGGAAAGAGCAAAGAACTTGGAAAAATGCAAAGAAGCACAGCAAATAGATATCATTCTCACTAGTTACAAAGCATTGAAAATTACTCTTCACTGGGTTCTTTCAACAGCAATCTGATTCAGGCCCTAAAACATGAGGTTATCATATGCATATTATTCAAAAACATTTTCGTGTCCACAAGGCCCAAAACATACATGGTCATTTATAAACCCAAGATAAGGAAGAAGGGTACTTGAAGACTATAATAAAAATCCAAGGTTATTTATGTGATGTTTCAAACACACAGAAGGACCATCCATGTGTTTGGGACTTGCCTAATAACATCTGCAGAGGAGCACAGCAAAACTGGAGGTCACTAAAGTCTGTCCCATAGTTAGAATGCGTAGCTCAAAAGAGGGAATTTTGCCACTGTATTTACCATTACTTAACACGGGTAATAGCTGATACGTTGAAAGTAAATGTTTCTGGGATTAATAGCTAAAAGTATTAGCTTTGTCCTCACCAATAATTTGGAGCACAAAGCTGCTTGGTTGCCATAGCACTAGGACATCAAATGAAGAGTAGGCAGATTTCACCAAGATAGTTTTACTCACGCTTACTGTTAGTTAATATGGTAGAACTTCTACTGTGGAAAATGAGAAAAATGATAATTAATGCTTCACTAACTCCTAACATGTTTAAAAAAATAGATGCTGCATTTTGATTAAAATTATTTTTAATTAATTTTTTTAATTTTTACTCTTAGAGTGTCATGTAACTAAGACTAAATTTTATTTGTCTAAAGGATTATTGTGCCATGCAGCCTCTGCAAGAATGTCCATTCTATGATCTTGTTCCCGATCTCAAAAGTTGTAAATGATACACATGGTACCAAGTGTCAAGAGTAGTATAAAACTGAAAACACCAGACAAATTTCTTTACAGAGTTATTGCTACAAAATAAGTCTTGCTTCGGTTTTAGGTCTCCAGATCAGTAGTTCTTCATATGATTCCTATTAAAGTTATGATAAAATATGATATAAAGGGTATATATATATATATATATATATATGCACACACACTTCTGGCAATTCTATTCTATGTTATCTAATCTCGGTATTAACTAGCAGAGAAATGGCATTGAAACATTGATGGAGTCATCTCACAAATTTAACATGAGATTGCTTAAGCATAGGATACATGTGGTCTTTGGATTTTAATTATTTTTGATTCAATGCAGACAAAAGTGTCATTTTCTTTCCATTTACCTTGTCAAATTCCCCTATTTTATATGGAGTTCAGAACTTGTTTCAAGAGTAAGTGGTTTTACTTTAAAGCTTTTGATTTTACCACTTGAAAGTGATATTTTATTTTCCTTTTATTTGGGAGCAAAATGTACATTTTCCTGATGAGTCAAATATGTCTGGCTCTTCTCCTATAATTTACTCATGATTGAGAATAAGCAGGAGTGATTAGTGCTGCAAATCAGAAAACTTCAGAGAACCAGAAGCTATCAAAATATGCAGCCCTAATGAATGATTTTTCACTCATTGCTGTATAGCAATCACCACTGATAACACTCATTCCCTTTTCTCCCAAAGCATATATAATTGAACAAATCATCTGAACCCCCACAAGCAGCCAATTATTCAACCACATTGATGCGGAGTCACTAGATCCAGCACTTCATTAGAATATACCATAATCCCTTGCTCTTGTCTTAACCTTCTCTATGAAAAATCTAATTCATTCCAAACTGACACAGTGTCCTGTTGCTTATGCAAATACCAGCAATGCTGGAGATGGAGTTTGAAGCCACACTTCTATCTCCATTCCCATGTGTAAGGCTCACATCCAAATCTTTAAGGAAAGCCTGAAAGTCCTAATAATTATTCAACTAACACATATAAGCTCCTTTTGTGATCTTTCTAAAAATGTGCTTATCTTTCTCTCTTACAGAATAGAGAGACATTGACAGAGCGATTGAATGGCACTGCCAAAACCAGGGAATAATTGAGGGGGCAGGGAAGCAGGAGAGCATTTGGGTGCAAGGGGGATGATAAGAAAAGTATAAAGCTGCCAGGAGGAGGAGCACCCTCCACTTCTCTCATCTGTCCTCTTCTTAAAGCCTGTTTGTCCTTCCCTTGACCCTGTCTTTGCATCACATTAGAAAAAGTACAGTTTTGAGTTATTCCCACCTGAGTTCACATGCTGTACTTGACATGAAATAGAGCTGAAATTTTGGTCATGATGTATAGCCTCTTTGAGACTGTGGCAGATTTAGACAGTTGGCACAGGAATTTGAAACAACTGCTTACACTGGGTACATAGAAGACAGACAAAATACAGCCCTACAATCTGTTTATTTTTAATTGCTTCAATTAAATATTTTTATTTTAAAAAGACTTTATTTTCTCAGGAGAAGATATTTGAAAGCCATGTTCTGAAGAATATTTGGCACATATGTGATTCATCCTATGCACCTTAGGATAGCTTCCTCTTGGAAAAAACATATGTTGGTATTCCTGACTCATGGTTTCAGAATTCTCCTGAAATGCCAGGTTGTAATAAATGTCATTTATGCTTCCTAACTTCTTCACTCTCTTCATACACAATATTCTAGGAAAAAATAGAGAACCATGTAATAAAATAACTCCCACTTTACTGCTACTAAAATAATAATGATTGTGAGTAGTACTGAATACACACTAAACGAGGTAACTTAACTGATGAATGTTAATGCTCACGCTTTAGACTCTGCTACATTGAGGATCTTATTACTACTTTTGTCTCACATAAAAAAGAAGAAGAAAAGAAAAGTGATTCTTATTCAATCATGTAGCTTTACCAAAGGTACATAGATAAGAGCTAAATTGAAACATCGTGAAATTATGTGGGGCACCACCATTCCAAAACACTCAAGGTAGGTTACTAAAGGGAGGAAAGATTTCTTTTGGATCAGGATTAGAAGTATCAGGCCATAGTCAGCTATATCTACAGCTCTTGTTTCTTGGAAACACAGATCATATGTGAACTGTATGGTGTTGCAGAGCTGGTACTCATTAAGAAAGGAGCAAGAGAGCTTGAGGAAGAGGCTTTGAACAAGATAAATATCATTTCAAAAACTTACCACTAGCACCTCAGTTTCCATCTGACCAGGTTTTACTATTTCCCAACAGTTTTGTTCCATTAATCCATTAGTCAACTAGTACATGAATTGAGTCAAAATCCTTCTTATCCAATCTTTCCCTAATCACTCCAGTCTGAGGATTGCTTTGCATCATGAACTGATCCTTCAAAAAAGGAACATGTTTTTCATCTTCTGTTGCTTGTAGTACTCTGCTAATCAAAGCTGTACCCAGTTACTTTTTCAGCTACTGTTTCATCTCAGAATGTCAACAGTCTGACTTTGAGGATTTCTCTACTTAGCAAAAGTGTTGTCCTGAAATCATATCATTCTCTTTTAAGCAGCAGTGACAAAACTCTTAATTTGGGTCTAGAAGGCCTAAGACTTTCATTGTCTTTCATTCATAAAAGACATTCATAAACCATTGATTCTCACCTTGGAATTAGAGAAACAATACCTTAAAATTTTACTAAAAGGGTTTAATTTCATCCCCACAATTCTTATTTAGTTGGTCTACCTGGACATATGTGTCAGGTTTTCTATGTCCTTATATTGACAAAAACCTTATTTGGAAGTATTAGTATGACTGAACCTTACCCATCATCTTTGTTGCGTCTTCAAACTATAGAATATGATTGGTTACAAATATTTGTATTATATAACAATAAAAGATAAAAATGTTGCTAATTAATAGTAATGAAGGGCGGCAGCGGTAGCAGTGGCTGCTCCAGCTGAAGGGCCATCAGCGGTGGAACCAAGGCGACACAGGGTCCAGTTAGGCCCTGCGCCCACGACCACTGACCTTCGCTGACCAGCCGGGCGGCAAGCAACTGCGGTTCTGCAGAGCCTTTCGCTGCACGGAAGCCACTTCAGAACTCGGCTTCCCGCCAGTCAGGAGAGACTCACCTCCATCTTGATCCCGGGCTCCAGAGATCGGTCAGACTGAGGTACACAAACATAATCCTAGGCCCAACACCGCAGGGGTCTGAGCCAGACGGGCGTTGGCCTGCACCCAGCCCTGGGCTGTTCGAGTGGCCATCGGGGCGCCAACCCAGCCAGGAGGTTTTTTTTTTGCCCCGGCCGGCGCACGCGCCGCCATTTTGCCTACAGGAGCCAGAGTGCTCGGGAGGGCAGAGACTGCTAACAAGCGTAGCCTGAGGCTAACAAAACGGGGGTCTAGGCCCCAAAAGGCACAGGACTGACCCCAAGAACTGGGCGGCTTGGTGGGCCATCTGTGTGTCAACCCGCCCAGGAGGTTATTAGCACAACAGACTCTCCCGGTGCTTTCGGGGAGCGCGGACGAGCACGCCCGCCATCCGGGTCACCTGGTGGACCCAAATAACAGTCATAGCCCTAGGGGAACTTTGCTCGGACCTTGGCCTCCCAGGCGTTTGCCTGGACTCAGGGCCTGGGCGACAAGGCTAACCGAGTGTGCGCCAGCCCGGTTGGGGAAATCGGCTGCCCAGCGGAGTGAGCGGAGCACAGGGGAGGTCACAGCAACATTCACCTTCGGAGCTCCCTGAGGGTGCACACGGGTTCCACCTGGTCCACAGACACAATCTGGGGCAAGGCCTCAGGCAGAAGCCCCCAGCTCAACTCTCTCCGCTTCAGATCAGCCTGGGTGGCCGCCACATCTCCAGGTCCCTCAAGAGGCTAGTGGGGGCTTCCGGGCGGCCAGCTGGGAGAAGTCGGTGTGCTCCAATAAATCCTGCGGGCCCCAGCGGGAGCCTTCAGGTGCCTGCTTCGGGATCTGAACAGCCTGGACAACAGCACTCTGTCTACAGGCAGTGCAGAGTGTAAGCTGTGCACCAGAGGCCAACGGGAAGGGGCAGCTTGCACTGGTGAGTGCAGCACTGACAAGACCAAGTAACACCAGTGAGAGCTAGATGGCAAAAGGCAAACGCAGGAACGTCACTAACAGAAATCAAGGCAATATGGCAACATCTGAACCAAATTCTCCTCTACCAGCAAGTCCTGGATACCCCATCACACCAGTAAAACAAGATTTGGATTTAAAATCACTGGTCATGATGCTGGTACAGGAACACATGAAGGACATTCAGGAGAAAATGGATCAAACGTTAGAAGCCCTTGCAAGGGAAACACAAAAATCATTGAAAGAAATCCAGGAGAATACAAAAGCCAACAAGGAGGAAATGCAAAAAACACTTAAAGAAATACAGGAGAACTTTGGTCAACAGGCTGAGGTCATGAAAGACGAAACACAAAAATCTCTTAAAGAAATACAGGAGAACTTTGGTCAACAGGCTGAGGTCATGAAAGAAAAAACACAAAAATCTCTTAAAGAATTACAGGAAAGCACAAACAAGCAAGTGAAGGAGCTAAGCAAAACCATCCAGGATCTAAAAACAGAAGTAGAAACAACTAAGAAAACTCAAAAGGAGACAACTTTGGAGATAGAAAGCCTTGGGAAGAAATCAGGGGACAGAGATGCAAATATCAACAACAGAATACAAGAAATAGAAGAAAGAATCTCAGATGCTGAAGATTCCTTAGAAACCATGGACTCAACAGTTAAAGAAAATGCAAAATGCAAAAAGCTTGTAACCCAAAATATCCAGGAAATCCAGGACACAATGAGAAGACCAAACCTAAGGATTATAGGCATAGATGAGAGTGAATATTTACAACTTAAAGGGCCAGCAAATATCTTCAATAAAATTATGGAAGAAAACTTCCCTAACCTAAAGAGAGAAATGCCCATGAATATACAAGAAGCCTACAGAACTCCAAACAGACTGGACCAGAACAGAAATACTTCCCGTCACATAATAATCAAAACACCAAATGTTCTAAACAAAGAAAGAATATTAAAGGCAGTAAGAGAAAAAGGCCAAGTAACATATAAAGGAAGACCTATCAGAATCACAGCAGACTTTTCACCTGAGACTATGAAGGCTAGAAGGTCCTGGGCAGATCTCATGCAGACTCTAAGAGAACACAAATGCCAACCCAAACTACTATATCCAGCAAAACTCTCAATCACCATAGATGGAGAAACTAAGATATTTCAAGACAAAACCAAGTTCACCCAATATCTATCCACAAACCCAGCCCTAAAAAGGATAATAGGAGGACAACACCAATACAAGGAGGGAAACTTCACCCTGAAAAAAGCAAGATAGTAACCTTTCATCAAACCCAAAAGAAGTTAAGCAATCAAATTTAAAAAATAACGTCAAAAATGATAGGAAGTAACAATCACTATTCCTTAATATCTCTTAACATCAATGGACTCAATGCCCCAATAAAAAGACACAGACTAACTGACTGGATACGTAAACAGGACCCTACATTTTGCTGCTTACAGGAAACACACCTCAGGGTCAAAGACAAACACTACCTTAGAGTAAAAGGCTGGAAGACAATTTTACAAGCAAATGGTCTCAGGAAACAAGCTGGAGTAGCCATTTTAATATCAGATAAAATTGACTTTCAACCCAAAGTCATCAAAAGAGACTCTGAGGGACACTTCTTGCTGGTCAAAGGAAAAATACAACAAGAACTGTCAATCCTGAACATCTATGCTCCAAATGCAAGGGCACCCTCTTTCATAAAAGAAACTTTATTAAAACTCAAAGCACACATTGCACCTAACACAATAATTGTGGGTGACTTCAACACTGCACTTTCCTCAATGGACCGATCAGGAAAACAGAAACTAAACAAGGACACAATGAAACTAATTGAAGCTTTGGACCAATTAGATTTAACTGATATATATAGAACATTCTATCCTAAAACAAAAGAATATACCTTTTTTTCAGCACCTCATGGTACCTTCTCCAAAATCGACCATATAATTGGTCACAAGACAGACCTCAACAAATATAAGAAGATAGAACTAATCCCATGCCTCCTATCTGATCACTATGGAATAAAAGTGGTCTTCAATAGCAACAGAAACAACAGAAAACCCACATACACGTGGAAATTGAACAATACTCTACTCAATGACACCTTGGTCAAGGAAGAAATAAAGAAAGAAATTAAAGACTTTTTAGAACACAATGAAAATGAAAACACAACATACCCAAATCTATGGGACACAATGAAAGCAGTGCTAAGAGGAAAACTCATAGCCCTGAGTGCCTCCAAAAAGAAAATGGAGAGAGCATACATTACCAACTTAATGACACACCTGAAAGCCCTAGAACAAAAAGAAGCTATTTCACCCAGGAGGAGTAGAAGGCAGGAAATCATCAAACTCAGGGCCGAAATCAATCAAGTAGAAACAAAGAGAACCATACAAAAAATCAACAAAACCAGGAGCTGGTTCTTTGAGAAAATCAACAAGATAGATAAACCCTTAGCCAGACTGACCAAAGGGCACAGAGAAAGTATCCAAATTAACAAACTTAGAAATGAAAAGGGAGACATAACAACGGAAACTGAGGAAATCCAAAAAATCATCAGATCCTACTACAAGAGCCTGTACTCAACACAACTGGAGAATCTGGAGGAAATGGACAATTTCCTTGACAGATACCAAATACCAAAATTAAATCAGGACCAACTAGACCATCTAAACAGTCCCATAAAGCCTAAAGAAATAGAAGGAGTCATAGAAAGTATTCCAAACAAAAAAAGCACAGGACCAGATGGTTTCAGTGCAGAATTCTACCAGACGTTCAAAGAAGAGTTAACACCAATACTCTTCAAACTATTCCACAAAATAGAAACAGAAGGAACACTACCCAATTCCTTCTACGAAGCCACAATTACGCTGATACCAAAGCCACACAAAGATCCAACAAAGAAAGAGAACTTCAGAACAATTTCCCTTATGAACATCGATGCAAAAATACTCAATAAAATTCTTGCCAACCGAATCCAAGAACACATCAAAACAATCATCCACCATGATCAAGTTGGCTTTATCCCGGGAATGCAGGGTTGGTTCAATATACGGAAATCCATCAATACAATCCACTACATAAACAAACTCAAAGAACAAAACCACATGGTCATTTCATTGGATGCTGAAAAAGCATTTGACAAAATTCAGCATCCTTTCATGCTTAAAGTCTTGGAGAGAACAGGAATTCAAGGCCCATACCTAAACATAGTAAAAGCAATATACAGCAAACCGGTAGCCAGCATCAAACTAAACGGAGAGAGACTTGAAGCAATCCCACTGAAATCAGGGACCAGACAAGGCTGCCCCCTTTCTCCTTATCTTTTCAATATTGTACTTGAGGTACTAGCTCGGGCAATTCGACAACATAAGGAGGTCAAAGGGATACAAATTGGAAAGGAGGAAGTCAAACTATCATTATTTGCAGACGACATGATCGTCTACCTAAGTGACCCAAAGAACTCCACTAGAGAGCTCCTACAGCTGATAAACAACTTCAGCAAAGTGGCAGGTTACAAAATCAACTCAAGCAAATCAGTGGCCTTCCTATACTCAAAGGATAAGCAGGCTGAGAAAGAAATTAGGGAAATGACCCCCTTCACAATAGCCACAAGCAGTATAAAGTATCTTGGGGTGACTCTTACCAAACATGCGAAAGATCTGTATGACAAGAACTTCAAGACTCTGAAGAAGGAAATGGAAGAAGACCTCAAAAAATGGGAAAACCTCCCATGCTCATGGATCGGTAGAATCAATATAGTTAAAATGGCCATTTTGCCTAAAGCACTATACAGATTCAATGCAATACCCATCAAAATCCCAACTCAATTCTTCACAGAGTTAGAAAGAGCAATTATCAAATTCATCTGGAACAACAAAAAACCCAGGATAGCTAAAACTATTCTCAGCAACAAAAGAAAATCTGGGGGAATCAGTATCCCTGACCTCAAGCAATACTACAGAGCAATAGTGTTAAAAACTGCATGGTATTGGTACAGTGACAGGCAGGAGGATCAATGGAACAGGATTGAAGATCCAGAAATGAACCCACACACCTATGGCCACTTGATCCTCGACAAAAAGGCTGAAAACATCCAATGGAAAAAAGATAGCCTTTTCAACAAATGGTGCTGGTTCAACTGGAGGTCAGCATGCAGAAGAATGCGAATTGATCCATCCTTGTCTCCTTGTACTAAGCTCAAATCCAAATGGATCAAGGACCTCCACATAAAGCCAGACACTCTGAAGCTAATAGAAAAGAAACTGGGGAAGACCCTTGAGGACATCGGTACAGGGAGAAAGTTTCTGAACAGAACACCAATAGCGTATGCTCTAAGAGCAAGAATTGACAACTGGGACCTCATAAGGTTACAGAGTTTCTGTAAGGCAAAGGACACCATCAAGAGGACAGATCGGCAACCAACAAATTGGGAAAAGATCTTCACCAATCCTACATCAGATAGAGGGCTAATATCCAATATATATAAAGAACTCAAGAAGTTAGACTCCAGAAAACCGAACAACCCTATTAAAAAATGGGGTACAGAGTTAAACAAAGAATTCTCACCTGAAGAACTTCGGATGGCGGAGAAGCATCTTAAAAAATGCTCAACTTCATTAGTCATTAGGGAAATGCAAATCAAAACAACCCTAAGATTTCATCTTACACCAGTCAGAATGGCTAAGATTAAAAATTCAGGAGACAGCAGGTGTTGGAGAGGGTGCGGAGAAAGAGGAACACTCCTCCACTGCTGGTGGGGTTGCAAATTGGTACAACCACTCTGGAAAGCAGTCTGGCGGTTCCTCCGAAAACTGGGCACCTCACTTCCAGAAGATCCTGCTATACCACTCCTGGGCATATACCCAGAAGATTCCCCACCATGTAATAAGGATACATGCTCTACTATGTTCATAGCAGCCCTATTTATAATTGCCAGATGCTGGAAAGAACCCAGGTATCCCTCAACAGAAGAGTGGATACAAAAAATGTGGTATATCTACACAATGGAGTACTATTCAGCCATTAGAAACAATGAATTCATGAAATTCTTAGGCAAATGGATGGAGCTAGAGAACATCATACTAAGTGAGGTAACCCAGACTCAAAAGGTGAATCATGGTATGCACTCACTAATAAGTGGTTATTAACCTAGAAAACTGGAATACCCAAAACATAATTCACACATCAAATGAGATACAAGAAGAAAGCAGGAGTGGTCCCTGGTTCTGGAAAGACTCAGTGAAACAGTATTTGGCAAAACCAGAACGGGGAACTGGGAAGGGGTGGGAGGGAGGACAGGGGAAGAGAAGAGGGCTTACGGGACTTTCGGGGAGTGGGGGGGGGGCTAGAAAAGGGGAAATCATTTGAAATGTAAATAAATTATATCGAATAAAAAAATTTAAAAAAAAAAAGAAAAAAAAATAGTAATGAAAACAGGGATCATGAGAACTAAAGAGAATTTATTGATCAGTATTAAAGTTTTACACATATCAACTCATTTGCACTACACTTATTTATTCAGTACCTTTGCTCATTCAGAATCAAGACTGACTAAAACAAATTTAATTATCTCTGTCAAATTTAAGCAATGCATGAACTTACTATGACTTCTTTCAAATTTCTGTTTTTACTAGTAGAATCAGTAAGAAGATAATGAAAGAGAAGATGATGTAGATTTGGAAGATGATAGTTATTGCTGCCTGAAAAAAGAATATTTTATCAAAGGATTGCTTTTATTATAATGGGTTTGTGAATAGTATCATGAAGCATGATGAAGAAATTGTACTTACCTTCCTTTGAGTGCCTTGAGTCAGGTATTCTACATCCTAGAAAATTGTAGCCAGAATTCTAGATCCTAAAAAGTTATACCTAGAACGAAAGACCAAAGAGTTAGCCATAAGATCAAAACCTATGGAGAAGGAGGGGGCAGAATCAAGAAGCCATCTTGCCAGCTTATGAAAGAAGAACTTATGAGGACTTGAAGAAGAAAAAGAACTCATTTCATAAATAAAGGAAAACAAGAAAGCTGATGAGCTGCCAAGGAGTTGGAACAATCAGAAATGGTCTGGGTGTTTTCTCTTTGGATTTGAAAACTCCCCACTATGAAAAAAAAATGAAGAAGAAAGAAAGAAAGAAAGAAAGAAAGAAAGAAAGAAAGAAAGAAAGAAAGAAAGAAAGAAAGAAAGAAAGAAAAGAAAAGAAAAGAAAAGAAAAGAAAAGAAAAGAAAAGAAAAGATAAAAGAAAGATTAAAGATAAAGCTCAAAGTAGACATTCTAAAATTAAAGGAAACAAAGAAGTACATTCATGGGCTTTAGGATATCCCAACAGTATTTGCTGTCATCTAGATTTTGAAAATGTCTCAAATATCCATGTGATAAACGATTGTTTTTTGTTTTACTTTATTCGTTTTTTTTGTTGTTGTTTATATTGCTGCTGCTCTTGTTGTTGTTGTTGTGGACTGGGAGTAATGGAATCCTGAAGAGCTGGAAGCCAGTAGGAGAACCACAGATCACAGAAAACATGCACTTTATAAGGATATGGGTCTATAGCCTCTTCTTTATTGACTCTCTTTGGTGTCCTCCACTGAAGGCTGATAGCCCTACACTGCCAAATGCTTCCACTGTGATGTACTGCTGCCAGAGGCCCCAAATAATCAGACACTGACATACTGAATCCTCTGGAAATACTGCACAAACTAAACCTTCTTTAAGTGAGTCACATCAGGAATGTGTTATAATGGCAAAGTTGAGTAACCTACTATTTGAATGAAATAAAAATTGACAGTCACTTCTGTACTGTTTAGATTTCTAAAATCTTGGTAACAATTCTGACAAAGGATCTAGGATTCTTGACAAGAGAATTAGATCATTAATAGGATTCCAAAGTACCTATTTCAGTATGTAACCCCAATTTATCAGCTCTAGATATTTTTTCCCCAAAAAGATGGATACTCAAGTCAGAAATAGTGAAAACTAAAGGTTTTAGTTTAGAGATATTTTATAAATCCAAATAATAACACTTTAAGGTATTTTTCCAATGTATTATTGAATTGTAAAATTTCAAAATACTCCAAGTAAAATTGAACAGGCAACACTTTTGTAGACATATAAAAGGAATTCAAATACTAAAAAAAGCCACTAAAGGATGGTACTAGCTAAAAATTACTGTTTCTAGCCTTTCTAAATGACAGTTCTTGGCCTTTGACTCTGATCTGAGGATGCATGACAGTATTATAGCAGGGTTATCCATTGTGGAGTAAGCGATGTGGTTCTGACTTAAAGGTAAGCTACAAGTTTACCTTTGCAACTTTCTCACTACAAAAAATAATTTTAGCATATAGCCACTCAGGGTGGTAAAAGGCATGGAACAATACATTGATACACCAAGAACTAAAGATGAGGAGGCATATAAAATACATTTAATAATTTAAGACATTATAAGCAAATCCTGTATAAAGGTGGTAAAGTAAATACACAGGGCAGAGGAAAAATTATGTGTTCTGAGCAAAATGCAAGTTCAATGTAAATACACACAAATGAATATGGAAGACAGGTCCATGGCTTCTGATGGCCTGTTTTTAGTTTTGTTTCTGGCATAAAACTTTGATTGTATTCAGCAATACAACAATAGAATAGATTCTATGTGTTGGTTGGTAGGCTCCAAAACATGGATTCATAAGTACTTTTGCTACAAGTAGAAGAGAAGCAGATCAAGTATGACCATCAACCAAGCTGACTTAAGCCCACTGTGCTTCTGTTTCTCTTTGCTGCTTTTGGTGAGTTAGCAGAAGGAAAGGTGGCATGTTCTCCATGAGTCCATTTTAAATGCTCAGTACAGATTTCCATCATTATTGTCATAAAAAATTGATTTTTATCATTAAGAAATAGGGAGACTGAGGACATAAAAATGTTGTGTTTATACATGCTTTATAGGTCTGACGATTTTTGTTCCACTCCAGATTTGACGTTGATGTAGAACGGACAGTCCAGTGTCATATACTTTTAATTTTAGGGCTAGAAAGTCAGGAACAGGCAGGTTCTCTAGGTTAACCACCTAGTTTAGTGTTAACACACTAGTGAGAGAGTATGTGTCAAACAAACAATGTGTATAGTTTCTAGGGAAATTCAACAGATATTGGCCTTTGTTTTCCAGGACACACCCAGGCATACATGTATATGTGTATCCATACCCCTAGAAAAATAAAAAAGTCAAAGACCTTAACACTC